>NC_083594.1:4886698-5086698 GCF_027579695.1 Neoarius graeffei | reverse complement strand
GTTTATTATTCTTCATAATGTCTCTATAGACAGTTAATGCCAGGTCGTATATGAAATGATGAGATGATTCCACATTTATTCTTCCATTTTTGCATGTCAGTCAGTAAAAAGGAACGATTTTGAGGTAGGAACTGCGGACTTGAAGAAAAGTCAGACCACACGCGCTGTACGGTAGGACCGGCATGAGGATTTGTCGCTTTACCTAATTTGCGTAGATGTTCTGAGTCGCCTCAGTAAAGCTGTGTTCTTCTATCGACCTCCTGAAACACTATCTTTCACACGTGATTTCTCTAGATGACAGACCTGGATGGAAAATACCATCCAAGCAACAAAGCCATAATTTGGAAGGAGGAAAAAAAAAACAGACCAATGACAGAGTCGAGTGAGACGCGACGGTCTGAGAGTTCTTTTTACTCTGGTGTTCAAGGACAGGTGAAACCGTGTCCCCTGAGAAAGCCGTAACCTCCGAATGAACCCACGGCGGAGCACAGATATGATAACTTCATCCACGCTTCCGTCCTCGTTCTCAGCTCGTTCGACTTTAACAGGAAAACTGCACTCCTTTGACGGCGGAGATAAAAGACGACGGTTACAAAACACAGAACCTGCACGGAAAAACTATCTGAAGTGTCAGTGTAACCTTTTATTGTTTAGTAAAACTTCAGGTCTTGATGTTGCTTTGGTGTTTCTTTTCTTCTCTTGCGCTGACTGTGTTTTAGAGCAGAAACACTTTGAGTGTGTGTTCTTTTACAGAAAGGTTATAACGAGAGCGCAGAAACTCAATAAGCACAGGAAAGGGAGAGGTGTGTTTATGCTTTTAGGAAATAAATCATCATTTTTAAGCACCTTTACGGCGCTACAGCACTAATTAACTGAACAATGGCATTTTATCAGGACGCTACGGCGACCACTCACCGGGGTGGCATGAGTTTCACTTATTAATTTATTTATTTATTCAATGTTATTTTCACAAGTGACATTTTGGGACACACTTTATGTCCATATCCAAGAGACTCTCTCTCTCTCTCTCTTTCTCTAGCTATCTACCGTATTTAGCTATCTAGCTATCTCTCTCCCTCTCCCTCTCTCTGCCTCTCTCCCTCTATCTATTTATCTCTCTCTTCCTCTATCTCTCTCTGCCTCTATCTATCTATCTATCTATCTATCTATCTATCTATCTATCTATCTATCTATCTATCTAGTTCTCTATCTCTCTTTTTCTCTGTTTGTTTCTATCTATCTATCTATCTATCTATCTATCTATCTATCTATCTATCTATCTATCTATCTATCTCGCTTTCTCTCTCTATTTCTCTATCTCTCTTTTTCTCTGTTTCTCTCTCACTATCTATCTATCTATCTATCTATCTATCTATCTATCTATCTCGCTTTCTCTCTCTATTTCTCTATCTCTCTTTTTCTCTGTTTCTATCTATCTATCTATCTATCTATCTATCTATCTATCTATCTATCTATCTATCTATCTCGCTTTCTCTCTCTATTTCTCTATCTCTCTTTTTCTCTGTTTCTATCTATCTATCTATCTATCTATCTATCTATCTATCTATCTATCTATCTATCTCGCTTTCTCTCTCTATTTCTCTATCTCTCTTTTTCTCTGTTTCTATCTATCTATCTATCTATCTATCTATCTATCTATCTATCTATCTATCTATCTATCCCTCGCTCCCTCCCTCTCTTTCTCTCTCTCCCTCCCTCTATCTCTCTATCTGTCTGTCTATCTCTTTCTCCCGCTCTATCTATCTATCTATCTATCTATCTATCTATCTATCTATCTATCTATCTATCTATCTATCTCCCTTGCATCCTCTCTCTTTCTCTCTCTCCCTCTCTCTCGATCTCTATCTATTTGTCTCTCTCTCTCTCTCTCTCTCTCCCTCATTTTTTAATTAATGCCAAAAGTAGACGTTGATGTTCTAACACAGGGGTCTTCAGGAGCCACACCCAGTTTCACTTGATTATCCTTCACCTTCGTCTCCAATCAACTCTCAAGTGCCCCTCCAGTGTGGCTGTAAAGAAAATCTGCAGCCGCAGCGGTGGATAAGATTGAAGCCCCCTGCTCTAACATATCACAAAGACTTTACAATTATTTTAAATTCCACTTCCTACTTCGAAACAGTTACTACGGTAGTGTTAGCGACATCATCAGATGACACAGCCGATGATACATTTCCGGAATATAGTCTAATTTCTGACTGAAAATATGAAAGCTTATCAGATGAAGATGAAAAGCAAGAAAGGAGGCCAATTTTATCAGAAACATCTTTATCAGGAAACTATAAATCACTGTGTGCTAGCGAGCCAGCTATCCAATGTGCTATAAAGTGAGCGCGGCTTCTTCGGGATCTATTTCCGCTAACGGAGCAAAATAACATTTAGCCATACTGAGTCTGAAATGTCACTTACGCGATATTAATTTCTTGTTTATAGAACTGTTCTATAAAAGCAATACCACACAAGCGGTCATGCGGTTGTACTGAACATCAGCACGGTTGTGATTAGTGACACATTAGCCCCGCCTTCGAGTGGAATAATGCTTAATTATACCACAATCGCTGCTGAATTCTCGATTCTGATTGGTCGGCTCATTCTAATACGCTTTTGTTCCTGTAGTTAAAGGTACTGACTGCAAAGTCATCTGAAATTTTCACAGTTTTTATTATGCATCACATTTTCCTTTGTCTCACAAGGATGAGATGTGATCATTTTGATCTCCTGAGGGTCACTTTTCTCTATTTTGGGACCATTTTCTTCCCTCTTGGGGTAACAAGTATGGTGCTAGAGAAACAGGAAACAGACGAACGCAAGGAGCTTTAACTAATTAGCATAACTATGGAACTGCATCACACCAAGATGGAGATGGCACCAAGAAAACATCGTGACTCTGCATCGACCTCGGAGAGTTTTGAGTCGCAGGGATGTAATTTGTAGTTGACATTTGCGAATATATCCGTGAAACAAAAGACAAATATTGATATCTTTTCTCCGTTACTGCTTTTGTGTTCTCATTTCTTTCTCTGTAAGATCAAAACATTCGGTGTAGAACTCCATACTCACTACTGTGGAGTTGAGCCCATGGGTTCTAAGGCTAAGATAGCTAAGTGCTAGCTAGAATGATTTAGTTATCTGTCAAGAAAAATGACACGTCATCTAACCTTGCGCTATCTTGCATTTGCACTCACTAGGCAGGTTTTCCTTTTCTTTTCCGCTGGAGGGAGAGCCGAGTCCGCCGTGTTCGCCTACGCTGACTTGTTTTGGTTAAAAGTAGGTCAAACACGCCCCACGGTGGTCATGTGATATTGTTGCTTGCTTGCTTTGGCAATTACGGGAATCGTAAAATGTGGGATGCTTTTTATCTCTGCAAAACATTTACTCACAGGATACACAGTGTGTGTGTGGAGCAGTGAAACATCTCGAAACTCCAACAGCAATAGAAATAGAACCCAGAATTCAACTCTGCAGTCAGAATCTTTATGCAGATTTGATATTTTTAAGCAGGTGTTTATTTCACATTTGAAACTCCTTATATAGAGTTATGCCATGAGGTTTTTGGTAATTAGCTGACGAGATCTTGAATCAACCTTATCACCTGAACCAATTAACATTTAACTTGTTGTTGTACCCCCCCACACACACCACCACCACCACCACAACTTGGCCCTTGTATATCCTGCACCTGCCATCTGAGCGCCAAAACCTGCACCATGTTCACAGTGGTGTTGGGTGACCTTCCTTCAGCAGCCATGAAAGTCCCTCTCCAGCTCCTTTGAACCTGGTCCTGGTGTACAAGCAGACAGGTAACGATCATAATGGCTCCCTTGTGCATGGCCGACATGCCTGCTAGCTTGGGAATCGATTGAAACCCCCCACCCCAACCCTTCTCAGCTCCCTCCCTGGTATCTTGGCATGCAAGTTAATCCTTCAAGAATCTGAAGGCAAATCAGAGGCCTCTATTGTTTTAACATGTTTAATGCCACTTTCTCTGCCCTTTGAGAGAGGCTTAGTCCGTGCATTGGGAGTATTGACTGATATCCGTTCGAGAAATAAGAAATATACTTTTTTTTATTTTCGCCGAGTGCCCTTTCTCCACACAGGACTGGTCTTTGTTACGCAGGGCTCGTTTGATCTATTTGAGAAAGTCAAAGGTAGAGCAGAGAAGCGAGTTCCCAGACTCCAGCTTCACACCTGGGTTTGCACACAGGCTGAGGTCAAAGTTCAATAGTCCAACAAATTGAGCACATTTTCTTGATTGTTCCATGACATCATGACGTTTCTCTCTTTATCGGAAGGTTAGAGTAGATTTCCAGGCTGTGCAAAAAAAACAAACATCTCAAAGCTCCATTTTGTCACTCCTGTTCAGCCCCAGCCTTGTAACAAGGACATTTGAAATGCAATACTGCCTCATTTCCATTCAGTTTTTTCTGTTTTTATATCACACCAGATTATTTTCTCAGATCTAATCATGCAGGTCAACTCACAAGACACTCACAAGTCACGAGGTATCTCTGTGTTTATGCTGAATTTTAAAGACCTGCCTGTCGTATTCATTGCAAGTTCTGGGCGTTCCATTTAAACAGCCCAATTAGTCAGTGGAACCCAACACTCATCTATTAATTGTGATTAGGATGCTGTCTTGACCTCCCATTGGCAACTGAGGATGGCGGCGCTGTCAGCTCACCACACTCCTGTCACTGTTATAAATAGCCACAATCAATGCCTCAGCTGGCTTTAGCAAGCTCACTAATTGCTTTAAGAGCCCAAATATCACCTCCAAAAACTTTCCTCGAAGGCTGTTTGGTAGTGTGTGTGTGTGTGATAAGTGATGCCTTGTTCCACAGACGTTCCACAACATTAACTTGAACTATAAACAGGTACAATTATAATAATTAGCAAACTGCTCTGGTACAAAAGGAATAAAACGCTTCAGGATATTTGGTTATCGGAAAACGAGGCCGTCAATGATGGCGTAGCTTACTCTGGCCCCATCTAGTCCAGAAGGAACGATCTAAATAAAGTGGGCCACCTTGCACAATAAATGTTGCAAGCTACACTATACACACTATAAACAAGCTATATATAGAAGCTATACACACCCTAGGAATACCGACCTACTGTATCTGCCAGAAAGAATCCAAAATGGCAAGGAACTGACTGAGAAGAAGCGATTTTTGTTGAACTGCAAGACATTAAGGCTTAACTAGTCCATACTAAAGAAGCAAATCTGGGTAGAAGTTCTCTGCACCCTAGGTCCCCCTACCTTCATGCCAGAAGGAATCAAAATCAGTGAAGAATTGAGGGAGAAGAAGCGATTTGTGTAGAAACTGCTCATTAGGGATTGATTAATTACTCCATAACTTCATTATTAATCGCAATTATGCAAACTTGGGTAGAAGCTATCTATTGGCCCTTTTCCACTACCCTTTTTCAGCTCGCTTCAGCTCGCTTCAGCCCGACACGGCTCGTGTTTCGACTACCTTAGAGCAGCACGACTCAGCTCGCTTCAGCCCTGCTTAGCACCCAAAACTCGCACGGTTTTGGAGTGGGGCTGAAGCGAGCCAAACCGAGCCGAGTGGGGCTAGGGGTGTGAGCAGACACTCCCCTGTGCACTGATTGGTGAGGAGGAGTGTCCTCACATGCCCAGACACTCCCCGCGAGCACGCTGGGATCTGTAAACACCATAAACCCGGAAGAAGAAGAATTACGAATTACGAGAATTTCTGAAGCCTTATGCGCCTCGCCTCATCTATACGCTTTTGCCAGTATCTGTTGGCGTTGTCGGTCACAACAAGCTACAGCACCAAGACCAGCAACACTAAAGACTCCATGTTTATTGTTTACTATCCGGGTCGTGAGACTACCGCTTAAAAGATCACTGATGTCACTGTTTGCGCCGCCTAACGACATCACGTGACGTCCACCCACTTTCGCTAACTCCACCCAATGTGTCCACCCACTTCCAGCCAGCACGGTTCAGCACGGTTGTAGTCGAAATGCAACTCCAACAGCCCCACTCAGCTCGACTCAGCCCAACTCAGCACGGCACGGCTCAGCACAACTCAGCCGCGTTGGTAGTGGAAAAGCGGCATTTATGCACCCCAGGCAGACTTTCCTCCCTGCCAAAAAGAATAAAAATCGGTGAAGAACTGAGACAGAAGAAACAATTTTCGTGAAATGTGGATGATGCCGGACAGACAGCAGACAACACAGGATGGCATAAACCACTGTTTCTCAAAGTGTGGTCTGCGGACCACTGGTGAACGCACCTGGCAACCTGCTGCTAATCCCTTACAAAATCCTTTGCCCTGTTGCTTTTTTGGTGTCTGGCTAAGTTTTGGCTGAGTTCAAGTCCCAGCTCTAATAATAACGGTTCCACTGATACAGTAGAGTGTATTCATGCAAACAAATTAATATGTACTTCCTGCTGTAGAAAATTAATCCACTTCATCATTTTTAAATGAACCGCAATCAACTTATTTAATCTTAAACCTATGAGAACTTTTCTTCCAAGTGCATTAAAGGCTGATGAAGAGAGCTCAGAAGAAAAGTTGTTTAAAGATTGGAAAGTGTCGTGAAGGTTTCTAAAGACTCGAGATTGTCAGTTACGTCGGGTCAATAGTTTATAAATGAAAGAATTTCAGCACTGTTGCTGCTCATATTCAATCCTTCAGCAAGTGACAACGTACTCCAGGGTGACAGCAAAGAATCTGTGAGCTTCACTTGCAACTGATAATATCTGTGTTTAGAAGTCTGTCATAAAAACAGCAGTCAACAAGAGCTTGAGGGAAGATTACGGTGGAGCAAAGCTCTCGCAGCTCTCCAAAACAAAGTTAGATCAAAGACACCTGAATACCGAAGCAAAACTTTTTCATTTATTTAGTAAATGAATGACGGCACGGTGGTGTAGTGGTTAGCGCTGTCGCCTCACAGCAAGAAGGTCCTGGTTCGAGCCCCGTGGCCGGCAAGGGCCTTTCTGTGCGGAGTTTGCATGTTCTCCCCGTGTCCGCGTGGGTTTCCTCCGGGTGCTCCGGTTTCCCCCACAGTCCAAAGACATGCAGGTTAGGTTAACTGGTGACTCTAAATTGAGCGTAGGTGTGAATGTGAGTGTGAATGGTTGTCTGTGTCTATGTGTCAGCCCTGTGATGACCTGGCGACTTGTCCAGGGTGTACCCCGCCTTTCACCCGTAGTCAGCTGGGATAGGCTCCAGCTTGCCTGCGACCCTGTGGAACAGGATAAAGTGGCTAGAGATAATGAGATGAATGAATTCAATGAACAGAGTGTGACTTGACGTCTTTCAGATGATGCAATACGCATTGTGTTATGTTTTATATGATACAATAAATAAGTGAGACAGTTCACCAAGTAACGATTCGATTCAATTCAATTCAGCATTGATATGATTCGATTCAGGTCCAATCCAATATGATTCAGTTCAGTTAATATGTACTGATGTACCGTATACTAGTTTTGACTCAAAACATTTCTTCACTGTCTTTATTTCATCCAATAATTGGGACTATATTCCTGTAATTGTCTTTTTTTACTGTTAGAAAGTGTTCACACTGGAGACAAGTTTTAAAGAAATGCCTCCTTATAGAAAACGTCGCCATATGATTAGATGTATTCTTTAAAACCCATGTGTTATATACAGTATCTTGTTATTTGTCTATAGAATCACACTCCCCGGCCACTTTAATAGGAACTTGTTGTTGATTCTAAGATCCCTGTTCTTGGCTGCAGGAGTGGAACCCAATGTGTTCTTCTTTCTGCTGTTGCTGTTCTGCTGAGATGCTTTTCTGCTCACCACGGTTGTAAAGAGTGATTCTATGAGTTACTACTGTATATCCTTCCTGGCAAAAAAGCTAGAGCCAATCTGGCCATTTTCCTCTGACCTCTATCATCAACAAGGCATTTGTTTCCACTCACGGAACTGTCGCTCACTCGCTTGATGTTTTTTGAACATTGTGAACATTAACTGAAGCGCTTGGTTTGTATCTGTGTGATTTGATGCATCGTGCTGTTGTCAAGGGATCGGCTGATTACAGAACTGCAGAAAACAGCAGGTGGATGGGTGTTCCTAATAAAGCGGCCAGTGAGTGTACAAGCCCCTGTGTTAAGTTTTACTATAGAAATGATACAGACGATAGACGTGTTCTTCCACGCACTTTAAATAAACATCTCCTTCACCATATCAACGCTTTTATGCTGTTGAATAAACCTGTGACTTGTGAATCAACACCTTCTGACCAATCACGTTCAAGAACAGCACAGTGGCATAAATGTACTTAAAGTCAGCATGCAACTATTGGAAAAAGAACCATGATCATCCATCCATCCATTATCTAGACCGTTTATCCTCCTGAGGATCTCGGGGAAGCTGGAGCCAATCCCAGGTGAGAGGCGGGGTACACGCTGGGCAGGTTGCCAATCTATCACCAGTCTAACACAGACATGATTAACCATTCATTCACATTCACACCTATGGCCAATTTAGAGTCGCCAGTTGACCGAATCCACATGTTTTTGGACTGTCAGAGGAAACCGGAGAACCCTGAAGGAACCCATGCAAACTCCACACTGAAAAGTCAACCAGCAGGCTCTAACCGAGACTCTTCTTACTGTGACGCGACAGTGCATCACCGTACCGTATTGTTTTGAGAACATGCAGATTTATACTGAGATCTAAATTAAAATGTAATCAGAAAATAAAGTACATTATTGTGCCTTTAGGGGTACAACAACTTGTCACTGGGGCAGAACCCTATAACATTCTGGGAAATAAAGAATTTTAAGCAGACTGTCAAAGGACACACAAGTCTAAAATGTTGTCTGTCTGTCCAAATGATGGGCCAAAGGCCTGGAACAATGCAGCCAGGGGGTTCATGTAAACTGAACTCTTCATCAACTGGCTGGATCAATCAGATCCTGTCAACCCTAAAGCACTACTTCAGCTGCATCATGTAATAAAAACAACAGGGAATACCGAGTGTATTATTATTGTCTCATTATTGTGCCACTCAGGGAGTGGGAGGTGCATTAAATTTTGACAGAGCTATGACCTTCGGTGGCCGAGTTAGGAATTTTTAAATCCCCGTGCACGAGAGCAGCTGGAGCCAGGGCTCATGCTAAAGTTTTCCGCAAGTCACGCTTGTTCCTGACATTGGATTGGGCCATGCCTGGGCTCGTTCGAAAGGTCTTGGGGAGAGGGAGGTGCCCCTGCAGGCCCAACTTTAAAAATTCATAACTCGGCCCTGCAGGGACCCTCGTTTCACAGGCCGTGTTACGACATCATGTATTCGCCCAATGTCACATCTCATCTCATTATCTGTAGCCGCTTTATCCTGTTCTACAGGGTCGCAGGCAAGCTGGAGCCTATCCCAGCTGACTACGGGTGAAAGGCGGGGTACACCCTGGACAAGTCGCCAGGTCATCACAGGGCTGACACATAGACACAGACAACCATTCACACTCACATTCACACCTACGCTCAATTTAGAGTCACCAGTTAACCTAACCTGCATGTCTTTGGACTGTGGGGGAAACCGGAGCACCCAGAGGAAACCCACGCAGACACCATGCAAACTCCGCACAGAAAGGCCCTCGCCGGCCATGGGGCTCGAACCCGGACCTTCTTGCTGTGAGGCGACAGCGCTAAACACTACACCACCGTGCCCCCCCCAATGTCACATTTGGAAGAAAATTAGAAGTAGATTAGACCCATATCTTTACAATTTTTCATGGGGCATCCAGTTTGATGTTTTTGAAATACAGACAGACACATCTGAATTATTTTTTATCAGCCATCTAGTCCGATCCTTTTGGAATACAGATGGACAAATGCAAAAATTACTGGTAAATGTCCCCTGGTCCGGCTTTATTTCCCACACTGCTCTTGAAGGTACTTATTTATACCCTCTCTATACTACTTGGGAATATATATGTACTTTTTAGGCCCAAAAAAGGTACATATAGTTACCTTGAGGTCCAATAATGAGCCCTAAGGGGTACATTAGTGTAAAATGTACCTTGGGAGACAGAAATGGACTCCTACCGGTACTATACCCCTATTTCTGACAGTGTACTTAGATAAGATACAAATCTCCAAAATAAATAAAGATGAGAAAAACTGAAGCGAAACAAGAAGTAGACAAGTTAATTGGTACATACTGTAGCAGTATGCCCAGCTTCGAATAGGTCATGTGATCCAGGACTAGCAGGGTATCATATGGGCATGGCGCCTACTTCTAAAATTACACAGCCTCACATAAATGGCACTTTACCACATTAACGCCTCCTCCCACTCGACAGCGACTACAGTTATTCATTCCAGCTGGTATTTTTAATCCCTTTCATGAGGAGGAGGATAAACAAAGATGCTACATTGCTGGAGGAAACAGTAATAGATTTTACTCGCCAAACGGATTCTGGAAGATGAACGGGATTTCTGGCCAGCTGGATTGCACTCGCATGGTGATCTAAGCCAGTGTTACCTAACCGAAATGGATTACCCACAGCTCGATGTGTGCTCCTCGATGCCCAGCTTCGTTCCTCACCTTCCAGCCCAGACGCAGAAATAGAAACCTCTCCTCACTTCCTTCCCTGCACTTTTTTTAAGAAGAAGGCCTCCGGGTTTCTCTTGCTGTTCGAGCACAGCGCTGTCCGTCTGTCTCGGCTTTTCCCCGGGATAACTTACAAGCCGGGGAAAGTTCTTTCAAAGCCCGAGACATCATATTTATCTTGGAGAGTTATAGGCATAACAGGAGGGAAGTTTATTATTTGACGCAGCTAGTGCCAGAGAGCAGAGAGATGTAAGAATGGGGCGAAAACGCCGCAATAAAAATGATGTATGGGACGTCATTCGGAGAGCGGCACGATACATCACTTTCAAGGCATGTTCCTCAAAGCCCTGCTTTAATGAACTACACACTGGAGTCATATTCTGCTCTAATGGATTCGGGGAGGAGATAAACTGAGCTTGTCTTCACAAATATGAATAAGTGAAGTTTGTTACATCATTCAGGATTGACCTCGGAATATGTGGAAAAGCATTTTGAACAAAGCATACAAATATATAATATGTGATGCTTTTCCAATAGCACGTTCATCTGTACCTTCTTTTTAAAATGTAACCAGAGCATCAGCAATGCAGTAACTCACACGGCCATACCATGAGAAACAAGTGTTGCCGGGCAAAACAAACCTCGCCTAGCAGCACTTATTTTAGACCTATATGATGATAATGGTAATATTTCTCAATCATCAGCTGTCAGGTTATAGTCCGATGAAAATCCATGACCTTGAGTTTGACATTTCAAAGTCATTTAAGGGCAAAGGTCATGCTGCGAAATGAAAGCCTATATGGCACTTCCTATAAGTCGATATGGTAAACACCTGTCTACCATCAACCGTTTTCAAGTTACAGACCTCTGAAAATCTGTGACCTTGAGTTTGATGTTTCAAGATCACTCAAGGTCAAAGATCACGGTGCCAAATGAAAGGCCATATGGGAATTCCTATATGCTCATAAGAGTAAACATTTGTCTATCGGCAACCGTTTTTGAGTTATAATGGAAAATATGTTATTTTGGCCAAAAGGTTGACCTTTCCGGTGACCTTGAACTTCACCTTGACCCAATTACAGCCAAAATTTAATCAGGTAATCTATGGACCATTGCTCACCTACCCTGAAAATTTGAAGTCAATCAGTGCAACTGTCTAGACCAGGGGGCGATTTCTCAGAGACAACAAGGGAAGCCGAGCTTCCCCTAAAATTCTCTCCCCAAACTGCGGCGTCTACGACATTGAATTCTCATTAAAACAATAACTTGCATAACATAATATATACCCAAGATTGTATTTATGTTCATAACTATCCTGTAACTTATTTGAGTGATGTCTGACGAACTTGCAGTTCGCTACGAGAATCACGTTTGCTGTCAGGCTGTAACCTTTCTTATTTCAATGGGCTCTATGGACTGGCAGCAGTGTTGCCAGATTGGGCGGTTTTAAGTGCATTTTGGTGGGTTTTGAACATATTTTGGGATGGAAAACGTCAGCAGTATCTGGCAACACTGACTGGCAGCCGGGTATCCGTTGCAGTCTACGAGACGGCTCTGAACAGCCAATTTCGGCTAGTTGTTATTGGTTAAAATCGACAAAATCATCACTTCCAGGGAAGCCGGGCTTCTCTGGGACTAAACGAGACAGTGGGAGGGACAAGAAGCCGGGCTGATAAAGGATTATTGGAGGAGGTGCTTGAAAGACATGAGGAGGGCGGTACTTCGGCGAGGAACACGGAATCATGATCAGTCAGTCCCTAGCGGATGTCGAGAAAGTGTAGTCGTGTGCCAAAGTGCTGTCCGACTTTCTTTTCACATAAACGTTTCTTCTCATTGATGTCTCTGTACATTACTCTGTAAATAAATGTAAATATTACTCGTTGTGCTCCGTTAACTTTCATCCATTCTATCAGTTTGATCATTCACGAATTCACTCGTTTATTTCATTTGTAGTTCAATCTGGTTGTAGGCTAGCTTGAGCCTTATTGGGATCTGCAGTGCTAGCTGCTAACAGAAATTGGTAAAGTCTCTGGAAAGCACAACCAGCTGGTATGACAGGGTCACAGACCATTTTCTGGAAAAGGAGCGGAGGGCAGAATTTGTGTATAAATAGTGTTCATGAATCTGAAGTGTGTATATTGTTCAGTAATGTTAAGAGAATGGTGGGCTCTGTGTTATAGGTTATACCTGGGTATAATATTCAAGGTTCTGTGTGTTGCATAGCCTACCTGGTTATGAATTTCCAGACTGTGTTGCAGAAGATGTTCAAGGATGTGTTGCACAGCTGGGTGTTGTGTTAAAGACTCTGTGTTGCATATCAGGGTATGATGTTCAAGGCTCTTCGTTGAATAGCCAGTGATTTTTGGATGTTTGATATTTTTGATTAAGGATATGAGGCACTAGCCTGGCAAGCCAGGCTATAACATGAAATGTACAAGCAAAAATACTTTCTGCCACTAGGTAGGGTTGTCTACCGTAGTTCACTATGCTAATGGGGCACACCTTTCTATGCTTTGATATCTGGCCTACAGGTTTTATGATGAATGCGTAAAATGGGCTTCCCCTGTTTTAAAAACCAGCAGCCGCCACTGGTCTAGACACTAGATTGTTAACAGACACACGCACAAACAAACAAACTGATTACAATACTTCACCCTGCTTACTACATCATGGGCGAGGTAACCAGACTCGTTTATAATTAGCGAAGTTGTTCTTCATGAGAAGAATTACAACAATTTGATCTTCCAAACAAAACACACAGAATCAAATCCAGTGAAAACTCAGGGAGGAGTAGCGATTTTTGTGAATTGTGGACGGACGGACAGACAGATGACGGACGCCGCGTGATGGCAATGGCCAGTGAGCTAATTATATGGTAATGGTGAGTGCTTTGGGTAAATATGTTAATATATCAGAAATAAAACACTTTAGGGCTGTGCTTCCAATGGAAAATAATCAATGATGGTGTGGTGTGATGTTTAGTTGCTACTTATTTCCCTATAACAGCACATCCTGAAGTGTTTTACTCCTCTTACACCACAGCAGTTTGCTTTTTATCCATTTATAGTTACATTTAGTCAGTTCCTGTTCTTATCATCACTTACGTTACGTCTACGACATCTTTACACGTTCATTCCCTCACTTTCTCTTCAAGTCAAGACAAAACAAAACACGTTCACGAGAAACTTCAGGACGCAGCAGCGTTTTTCCTCGAGACGTGATGGACAAACATCAAGCTCCAGCTTTACCTTTGACACTGGAGACTCCTTCCAGGAACGTTAAATAAACTTTTCCATAAAGAAAACTATACAATACTATACTTGACTTTGCTCCAACTTCAGGGGCTGTTCCAGTTGAAACTTCTGTCTGGGAACTTGGAAATCCCAACTTCCCTGGTCAAACTGAATGTACAATCCTTGTCAAGGACCGCGAGCTGGCCTAGTGGTTAGCGTGTCTGCCTCTCGATCGGGAGATCATGAGTTCTACTCACGGTCGGGTCATACCAAAGACCATCATAAAAATGGTACCTACAGTGGTGCTTGAAAGTTTGTGAACCCTTTAGAATTTTCTATATTTCTGCATAAATATGACCTAAAACATCATCAGATTTTCACACAAGTCCTAAGAGTAGATAAAGAGAACCCAGTTAAACAAATGAGACAAAAATATTATACTTGGTCATTTATTTACTGAGGGAAATGATCCAATATTACATGTCTGTGAGTGGCAAAAGTATGTGAACCTTTGCTTTCAGTATCTGGTGTGACCCCCTTGTGCAGCAATAACTGCAACTAAACGTTTCCGGTAACTGTTGATCAGTCCTGCACACCGACTTGGAGGAATTTTAGCCCGTTCCTCCGTACAGAACAGCTTCAACTCTGGGATGTTGGTGGGTTTCCTCACATGAACTGCTAGCTTCAGGTCCTTCCACAACATTTTGATTGGATTAAGGTCAGAACTTTGACTTAGCCATTCCAAAACATTAACTTTATTCTTCTTTAACCATTCTTTGGTAGAATGACTTGTGTGCTTAGCACCGTTGTCTTGCTGCATGACCCACCTTCTCTTGAGATTCAGTTCATGGACAGATGTCCTGACATTTTCCTTTAGAATTCGCTGGTATAATTCAGAATTCATTGTTCCATCAATGATGGCAAGCCGTCCTGGCCCAGATGCAGCAAAACAGGCCCAAACCATGATACTACCACCACCATGTTTCACAGATGGGATAAGGTTCTTTTGCCGGAATGCAGTGTTTTCCTTTCTCCAAACATAACGATTCTCATTTAAACCAAAAATTTCTATTTTGGTCTCATCCGTCCACAAGACATTTTTCCAATAGCCTTCTGGCTTGTCCACATGATCTTTAGCAAACTGCAGACAAGCAGCAATGTTCTTTTTGGAGAGCAGTGGTTTTCTCCTTGCAACCCTGCCATGCACACCATTGTTGTTCAGTGTTTTCCTGATGGTGGACTCATGAACATTAACATTAGCCAATGTGAGAGAGGCCTTCAGTTGCTTAGAAGTTACCCTGGGGTCCTTTGTGACCTCGCTGACTATTACACACTTTGCTCTTGGAGTGATCTTTGTTGGTCGGCCACTCCTGGGGAGGGTAACAATGGTCGTGAATTTCCTCCATTTGTACACAATCTGTCTGACTGTGGATTGGTGGAGTCCAAACTCTTTAGAGATGGTTTTGTAACCTTTTCCAGCCTGATGAGCATCAGCAACGCTTTTTCTGAGGTCCTCAGAAATCTCCTTTGTTCGTGCCATGATACACTTCCACAAACATGTGTTGTGAAGATCAGACTTTGATAGATCCCTGTTCTTTAAATAAAACAGGGTGCCCACTCACACCTGATTGTCATCCCATTGATTGAAAACACCTGACTCTAATTTCACCTTCAAAGTAACTGCTAATCCTAGCAGTTCACATACTTTTGCCACTCACAGATATGTAATATTGGATCATTTTCCTCAATAAATAAATGACCAAGTATAATATTTTTGTCTCATTTGTTTAACTGGGTTCTCTTTATCTACTTTTAGGACTTGTGTGAAAATCTGATGATGTTTTAGGTCATATTTATGCAGAAATATAGAAAATTCTAAAGGGTTCACAAACTTTCAAGCACCACTGTACGTACTGCTGTCTGGCAAGATGCGAGTAGGGAGTCAAACTCTCGTGGTTACCAGAGGACACGCCCCCCCATGAGAGGCAGAGGGCTATGGAAGCAGAGATCAGCGCTGCCCAATGCACCTTAAGGCCCTGGTTAGTACTGGGATTGGAGATTGCCTGGGAAGATCAGGTCCTGGCACAAGAGGGACTTTAATCATTGTCAAGCTTTTTTTTTTTTAATCATCATTCTTGTTTTTTCACCTTGCATCACTGATATAAGTCCACCATTTTGTTTGGCATATCCATATATGGTATTAGTAGTAATTCCAGCAATTACAAAGGAGCACTGGATGTACGGTATAAGACGTCCTCGTATAACAGAAACAATATATAAAAATAGATAAAGGAGTGCCTTGGAAAGACGTTTTAATACCATGATACATTCTTTCTGAAGTGCACTTAAAAAGGCAAAACATCAATCAGACTCCTAAGTGGCAATCTTTCGCTGGGTTTCATATTCATCAGCCCACTTGCCTTGTCTGAAATTGAATAACCGAGTGGGGAACCTGCACTAATTGCTCTGAATTAGCATGGAAGTGGAGTTGATACGCAGTGGGGATGTCGGCGAAGACGTCCCGCATGGTGTCACTCTGTCCCCATGGGCTCCTTTATTTTATTTTTTTTCTTAACATGACAGTTTCTCTTAACTCTCATAAATGCAAAAAGCAAGATGACAAGATGACGGCTCTCCAAAGCAGATGCGCGGTTTGACATTTAAATGGCAGACGCAGTGACAGAGGTTGCAAGTTTTGCTGACAGTGACATCACATGACCTCCTACCCCTTTCTGTAACCAATCACATGTCATTTAGATTGGACACTGAAGTGTCTGTCGACTCCCTCTTTCTCTTCTAGCAGCTCAAAGAGCCATAAGTTACAGAAAGGAAACATTTCAGTTCAAACAACACAAAATGTGTCTTGTTTGTTTGCTTGTTTGTTTGCTTGTTGAAAGTCAGTTTAGATAGACTCATCCTTGTCTGAATTAGATCAGACTGCTACCAATTTGTTAGCATTAAAAGGTTCTATGCTTAAAACACCTGGCATGGCGTCCCACAAGGGTCAGTTCTAGGCCGTCTTTTGTTTTTATGCTACATTTTTACATTGCTTTTTCCAGATTTAGCAGCACATCAACACAAAATAGAGAGCTGTGCAAGGTTGTTGCTCTTGGCATTTTTTTTTGTATAAAAAAAAGAGCCTTAATGATCTTAAAATAAACCTAGATGCAAGTTTATCATTTCCCAGGTTACATCTCTCTCACTGTAGATAATTAGATAATTATTTGAGACACTTAGCAAAAATAATAAATATTCTATACTAACTCAAAATGATGCTGAGAAAATAATGCGTGTGTACAGGGCCGCGTTAACCCTTGCCGAGGCCCTGGGCAGACCCCCCCGAGGCCCCACCCCCGCCTGTTGTCAACTGCGCTCAGCAAATTCACCCCCTCAGACGTGCCTGTCTAACTAGACACAGAAACTTAAATAATGACAGTGGCATAATTAGAAATACTATTGAACGATAAAACTTTATATCCATCAACACCTATTTAATCGAGAAAAAGCAATGGTTAAATAGGCAATTGCATGGTGAAAAAATCCATCAGACATCAGAGTTAACAAGTCTGGTTCACTAAAGTTTAGCCTCAAGAAGCCTTTGAATGAGTGAGTCAATGAACAACATGTCAAGAACATAATCGAGGCCTACAACAGTTTCTTTAGTATTCAGAACAAGAACATTCATTTGGTATATAACCGTTTGTTTTCATTTTGGAATCCAGGCGACTTTTAACTTGTGAAACAAAGAGCAATAACAAAGAAAGAAAAACATCTTGCTTCTCAGAAATAAATTTCAAAATGTTAGGCTATGTCAGGGGTTTTCAAAGTGTGGGAGAGTCAGCCCCCTCTCGGAGAGCAAATAAACAACAGCGCCCCCCCTTACAATTTTTGTTGTTGCTATATTTAATGTTCCATTCGTATTTTTAAAAAAATGGTTGTTGTACACATTTTTATTTTTTTCTTTTTCACATTTTAAACATCTGTGCTTTTTGAAAACATCTTTTTTTACACATTTTAAACATCTCATAGCATCGTTAGCTAGCACCTCTTGGCAGACAACACACTGTGGCAGTGGAGCATCTTCAGATCCAGTCCACGAAAATCCAAACTTTAAATAATCGTGGTCATACTTCCTTCTTTTTTCAGTCCCCCCAGGATCCTGCGGGCCTTTTTTGTGATTGTTGCGGGCTAAAATGTCTGATGTTGCGGGGCATTTTCCAAAAAATTGCAATGAAAGTTGCGGTGTTTTTTAGGTTTTTGTTGCGATTACATTGCGGGAGGAAGTGAAAGTTGTGAGAAATTGTTGCAATTTTCTCTTTTTGTGATTAAAATTGAGTGATATGTTAAATATTAAGTTATTACTGAAAAACTATTGATTAAAAAAACAAAGACACTGAGAAATGGTCCTATAAACAACTTTACCAATATAAAAGATTACCAGGACTACAAAAATGCAGAAAAATAGGCTTTACTTATCCAAATGCTCCTGTTGGTTCAAAAGTTAAAGTGCAGAGAACCTCACAGCACAACATGAAGTTACCTTAAAATATAATATACATGACTCAGCTTTCATGTAAAAAAAAAACTATTAATACTAGTACTGTGTGCAGGCAGTCTCTCCTGAAGACAATAATTATAAACTAATAAAATAAATGGCTCAGGCTTCATAGAAGAAAAAAAAAACAATTTGAACAGAATCTCACAGTATGATGCTGAAGCTGCCTAAACAATGGAAAATAAAATACCATTTTGGCAAAAATGTTGACATCCATTAATTTCTTGTATTAAGTAAAAAAAATAATGTAAAGTGTGCACAGTGCTTCACTGTAAACATAACACACTTTCAGTAACAGAATTTAAGCCTACATAAACACTGACTCGCACATCATGCAATGTTGCCAAATACTGCTGACATTTTCCAGCCCAAAATATGTTCAAAACCTGCCAAAATGCACTTGAAACCGCCCAATCTGGCAACACTGTGCGCATGCTGCTTCTTTTGAACGTATACACGAAAGTAAGGCGGAAGGTAGTTTGTCGACGTCACCTCAAGATGACGCCAACGATTGGTCAAATTTGCGGGAAAGTTGCGGTGATTGGATATAATTGCAGCACCGCCCTGAATTCGCGGGGATTGGTTGAATTTGTGTTGAAGTTGCAAATCGCGAAATCCTGGAGGCTCTGTTTTTTTTGCTTGGCCCAGACTCTGTCTCCTCACTCACTGTAGCTTTAGGTACTAAAAATCGATCCATTTTGTCTCTGGTAAAGGCTAGCTGAAGTTTGCTAAATGTCCGCAATAGTAACTTATTCTGGTTTATTTTTCCTCACGTTGCGCCCCCCCGAAGAACTCTGGCGCCCCCTGGGGGGGGGGGCGTGCCCCACACTTTGAAAAGCCCTGGGCTATGTGAAACATTTCATCCTTTCACACACGTAATGTCCCAAACAGCAGTGGCACACAGCTTTGCACATTCAGTTTGACAGCCATGGGTCAACTTACAAGGGCACTTTCCTACTTTTCTGGAAAGCAAAGTCATTAATTAAATCATTGAACTCAAGCTGGCGTAGCGTGTGAAGACATGGTGGACAGTGATCATATTGACAATGACGGGTGATTTATGTGACGGGACAAGGTGGGCTTCCTTACGGGTGGTGAAATGCATCAAAAATGTTATCAATATGATCAAAACTTCTGAAAATATCATTTCATATTTTCTGATCTCGCTACCTCCAAGGCCCCCTAGTGGCCGAGGCCCTGGGCAGCTGCCCATGAAGCCCATTAGGATAACGTGTCCTTGCATGTGTACATAATAAAATACTTAATATTATCCTGTTCACATTGGTTACTCTACAACTAGGATATCAGCTCATATACCGTGAGTAAAGAAAAACAAAACGGCGGAGCGTGTTGCTGAACCAACCAACCAAGGACGAAATAAAAACTCTACTCGAAAACAAAACCCCCAAAAATACTAAAAAAAGCAACAAAATATGGAATAAAAGTATTTGATGGTAAGAATGTATCTTTTTTATTTTCAAGAATTATTATTATCACATTTTTCACAAATCACTCCTGTCATTTCATCGGTTTGTTTACATCCTAAGCGGAAATTATTTTGTCGGACATTTTGTATAAAGTTTTTATTGATCGAATTTGCAAAAAGTAAAAATAAAAATGCTTTGTTTCTCAAAATCCAGTGAAGGGGATAGAATAAAACAGTTATTCCACTCAATCTCGTCGTACGTGGATTATAGAGAACTCAGTGCTACGCACCTCATCGGCTATCAGCTCATGTACGACTTGATTTCGTGGAATAACTGTTAAATATATTTAGTCAGTGCCTAAAAGCAGAGCTCCTGATGAGTTTATGAGCAAAATATTCCCAAGGGCACAAAATTCCCCTGAATAGAATAATAATATTACAGCACCATGACTGAACCATCAAATTGTGTCGTATCATGTCTTTCACCTCAATAAATCACTGCATTGTCTTGTGACAGTGAGACCAATACTGAGGTTCACATCACAGTTATGATACATATTTACTCCTTTCTTTGATGCCACATGCCATGCACCAGAAACACCACCATGACATTTATGATGGTGTGACTCTGCTGCGTGCCTGGTGGACAGCAGTGAACCAGCACTTTCACTTTACATCATTACTGTATACTGTAGTTACCATCCAATATCAAACTCAATATGACAAACAGTTGTCTGGTTACATCTGTCACATCAATGCGTGTTGGCACTCGGAGAGTGCAGCATCATTAGGACTAATCCCCATGCACCTGTTCCTGATTAGAGCTCAATCACAGCACAGACATTTATATAATGACTCTGAGTAACGCACAGACTTTGCGAAAGCCTTGTATTTTGTGTCGTTTTTCTGGTTTTGACCCTGTTTGTGTTTTTGGATGGTGAGTGTTGTATTCCCTCTGATATCCTGTCTGTGCCTCACTGCCTGTTTTTAACTCTGCCTTTGTCTAGAATTTTGGATCAGTTTGCTTACGTGTTTTCAGTAAAACTTTTCCTGCACTTACATCCATCTCTCGCCCTTACATGACAGAAGCTGTCACCTGTCCAACAAGCGAGTGGATTAATAAATAGTGGACTGTTTTAACTAGTTGTATATGAAACTGTCGTAAATATTTTCTGTAAAATGTAAATAAGCTCAGGTTATTTTTAATGTAAAAATTTTAATGTAAAATGTAAATATTTTAAATAAATAAATAAATAACAATAAATAAATAAAAGAAAAATTTTAAATAAATAAATTTTAATGTGGGGCGGCACGGTGGCGTAGTGGTTAGCGCTGTCACCTCACAGCAAGAAGGTCCGGGTTCGAGCCCCGTGGCCGGCGAGGGCCTTTCTGTGCGGAGTTTGCATGTTCTCCCCGTGTCCGTGTGGGTTTCCTCCGGGTGCTCCGGTTTCCCCCACAGTCCAAAGACATGCAGGTTAGGTTAACTGGTGACTCTAAATTGAGCGTAGGTGTGAATGTGAGTGTGAATGGTTGTCTGTGTCTATGTGTCAGCCCTGTGATGACCTGGCGACTTGTCCAGGGTGTACCCCGCCTTTCACCCGTAGTCAGCTGGGATAGGCTCCAGCTTGCCTGCGACCCTGTAGAACAGGATAAAGCGGCTACAGATAATGAGATGAGAAATTTTAATGTAAAATGTAAATAATCCCAGGTTATTTTTAATTTAAAAAATATCAATGTAAAATGCAAATGTTTTTAATTAGTTACAATAAATAAAATTATAAATAAACAAATTAAATAAGTTAAATAAATTTTAATGTAAAATGTAACTAATCCCAGGTTATTTTTTACAAAGCAAATTAAAAATAAATGCTGGATAAAAACCCATCGATCTTATGGAAACAAAGATACACATTTCGTTGTCCGATGGTCATATGTTTATGAGATACGTCACCTTGTACTTACAATCAGGTTTCTGTACTGGATGGCATGGTGGTGTAGTGTTTAGCACTGTCACCTCACAGCAAGAAGGTTCTGGGTTCGAGCCCAGTGGCTGATGGGGAAACTCCTTTCTGTGCGGAGTTTGCGTGTTCTCCCCGTGTCCGTGTGGGTTTCCTCCGGGTGCTCCGGTTTCCCCCACAGTCCAAAGACATGTAACCACATGTTACATGTTAGGTTAGGTTAATACAGGATTAACATGGGGCTAACGTGGCCTGAAGGTTGGGCTGAAGTGCCCTTGAGCAAGGCACCTAACCCACAACTGCTCCCTGGGTGCTGCCTACTGCTCTGGATATGTGTGTGTGTTCATTGCTCACTTGTGTGTGCATGTGTATGTTCACTGGGTTAAATGCAGAGGAAACATTTCACTGTGTGCTCAAGTCTGTGCTCGAGTGTACATGTGAAAAAAAAAGGCTTCTTGGTACACATACGTCGTTTGTATGGACCTCATACGGTCAAAAGGCATCAAAAGTCAGGTCAGCATATTCTTTTAAATATGGGGCTCTGCTCTGCATGCAACGAGCTCCGCTATGATTATATAAAATATAGCAATATAAAATTAAAGCCGCAAGCGGCCTCGACGGGCCCTCGTGCCAGCGGCCAAGGGGGGCGGGGGCATGCGTCCCCGCGAAATACCTTCCACAGCTTCTTCGGGAAGAGACATTACTCCCTCAATGGCGACAAAGAACTGAATTGGACACATGGCAACGATAGGGTCTCGCACTGTACGGTGCTCGGGCCCTAATAATAGTAGCGCCCTAATAAGGGTCTTGTAAAGAGTTTGCTTGCCAAGTTTGACAAATCAGAAGCTGCAATATCATTTTTGCCATAACCAGCACCCCCAGGGGCGAAAGTGCACAAAATTAGGCGTACATGTCAGGTGAGCTATGAAGAGTTTGCGTATGAAGTTTGATGACAATTGAGTAAATAGAAGATGAGATATAGATTTTTGAAGAATAAAATTTTTGGTTTTTCCCATGTCAGTAGGTGGCGCTATGCTGTTCATGAGCGATTATGAGTTGGAAAAATAAGTGTCTACAACAGCAATGCACTATCACAAGGTAGTGGTGTGAAGGAAAAGCATTATGGAATTATTTACCAAAAACCCGTTTTGGAGCAATTGCGTCAGCCAAAAACAGCGCCCCCCCATGGACGAAAATTCCCAAAATGTGGTATACATGACATGGGAGGTAGGAAGAGGGTGGCCGTGAAGTTTGACCAAATTTGAGGAAAGACTGGAATTTTTGCCCAAAAATAGCGCCCCCAGTGGCGAAATATCACAGAAAGTGGGTAACATGTCAGAAGCCCAATGAGTGATCTGCGTGTGAAGTATGAGCAGTTTTGAGCAAGTAGAAGATTTGTTATGAATTTTTAAGCATGTAAAATGTTGCATTGAAAATTGATTGACGTATAACTTCTGAGCGGTTTATGCTACGTGAAACCTATTTAGTATCTTTTGTCAGCCATGTCGGTAGATGATGTGTATCAATTTTGGTGACATTCCTGTGAACGGTCTAGGAGGAGTTGCGCCATCTTCGTGGCCATGCATTTCGCACAAAAGTGAAATTACCTCACTTCCTGTTGGGCGTGGCTAATGCATTGGCATTACATTTTTGTCCGGCTTAGTGAGATACATATGCATACCAAATGGCATGCCACTACTACAAACTACATGGCAACCAGGCACCTTAATGCGGGAGGCCAAAATCACAACGAGTTAGGGGGCGCTATAGAGGCCCTGAGGCCCGCCTGGATCTGGGCTTCTGGTGCTCACTAGCGGTGGCAGTCTAAGGAAAAGGAGCCAAATTTCGTGCGTTGTCGACCATGGCAAGCACCCCAATAAGGGTCTTGTAAAGAGTTTGCTTGGCAAGTTTGACAAATCAGAAGCTGCAATATCATTTTTGCCATAACCAGCACCCCCAGGGGCGAAAGTGCACAAAATTTGGCGTAGACGTCAGGTGAGCTATGAAGAGTTTGCGTATGAAGTTTGATGACAATTGAGTAAATAGAAGATGAGATATAGATTTTTGAAGAATAAATTTTTTGGTTTTTCCCATGTCAGTAGGTGGCGCTATGCTGTACATGAGCGATTATGAGTTGGAAAAATAAGTGTCTACAACAGCAACGTACTATCACAAGGAAGTGGTGTGAAGGAAAAGCATTATGGAATTATTTACCAAAAACCCGTTTTGGAGCAATTGCGTCGGCCAAAAACAGCGCCCCCCATGGACGAAAATTTCCAAAACGTGGTATACATGACATGTGAGGTAGTAAGAGGGTGGCCGTGAAGTTTGACCAAAATTGAGGAAAGATTGGAATTTTTGCCCAAAAATAGCGCCCCCAGTGGCGAAATATCACAGAAATTGGGTAACATGTCAGAAGCCCAATGAGTGATTTGCGTGTGAAGTATGAGCAGTTTTGAGCAATCAGAAGATTTGTTATGAATTTTTAAGCATGTAAAATTTTGCATCGAAAATTGATTGACGTATAACTTCTGAACGGTTAATCCTACGTGAAACGTATTTAGTAACTTTTGTCAGCCATGTCTGTAGATGATGTGTATCAATTTTGGTGACATTCCTATGAACGGTCTAGGAGGAGTTGCGCCATCTTCGTGGCCATGCATTTCGCACAAAAGTGAAATTACCTCACTTCCTGTTGAGCGTGGCTAATGCATTGGCATTACATTTTTGTCCGGCTTAGTGAGATACATATGCGTACCAAATTGCATGCCACTACTACAAACTATATGGCAACCAGGCACCTTAATGCGGGAGGCCAAAATCACAACGACTTAGGGGGCGCTATGGAGGCCCTGAGCCCCGGCCAAGTTTGGGCTTCTGGTTCTGAGTAGCGGTGGCAATTCTCGGAACTGGTGCCAAATTTCGTGCGTTTTCGCCCATGGCAAGCGCCCCGAAAATGTCCCAACAGCGGAGAAAAATAAAGAAGAAGAAGAAGACGGAAGAAGAAGAAGAAGAAGACGGAAGAATAATAATAGTGAACTCTTACAAGAACAATAGGGCCTTCGCCCATAGGGCTCGGGCCCTAAATATCTCATCTCATCTCATCATCTCTAGCCACTTTATCCTGTTCTACAGGGTCGCAGGCAAGCTGGAGCCTATCCCAGCTGACTACGGGCGAAAGGCGGGGTACACCCTGGACAAGTCGCCAGGTCATCACAGGGCTGACACATAGACACAGACAACCATTCACATCTACGGTCAATTTAGAGTCACCAGTTAACCTAACCTGCATGTCTTTGGACTGTGGGGGAAACCGGAGCACCCAGAGGAAACCCACGCGGACACGGAGAGAACATGCAAACTCCGCACAGAAAGGCCCTCGCCGGCCCCGGGGCTCGAACCCAGAGCTTCTTGCTGTGAGGCGACAGCGCTGACCATTACACCACTGTGCCGCCATATAAAAATATGTAAGTAATAAAAATTTATATAATAAAACAAAATAAACAAAAGCTGAATGAATAAATTAATAAGCCCGCAGGTTGAGTCCATTGAATTCCCTGCTAATGTACCTGCTTTTGTCCATGCATTACACACAGCTAATTTCAATTTGACCCGGAATAATTCAGCATTCGGCGAGTGTAATGGCATTGTTTTATCTTTCCTCAGACATAATGACAGTTTAACTGCGTGGATAAACAGGGAGAACCGTGTGGAACGCAGCACGGCACCAGAAGCACTATAAATATTTCTCTCTCCTTTGTTCCCCCACTGGTCCCTGACTGACTGATTGCATTGCCGTCTTGTTTGACTAGAGAAAAATGTAATTAAGCGAAGAGAGGGGTAACACTAGCGCTGCTTAAATTGTTTATTTATCAGGAGACACTGTCGACAGCGCATGGCATGAACAAGTGGAGCTCGTTCTTCTGCTTCTCTTCTCGCCGTTTAACCTCGACCCAGCCGTGCCCAGGCTTCCTGCGAGGGCCGGCGGCGCAGGAATCATTCGATTCAGAGCTGGAAGACATTTATAATTATAGGTTCTTCCAGAGTGCACTTGTTAATCCGTGGAGTTGTGCTTGAGAATCAAACCACAGCTATTTGAAAGAAAAGGTCACATTGTGGTTTGGAAGATCAGAATAATAAAAGCCTTTTTCAGACTGGATTAGTTTTACATGTGGAGGTATAATGTGATTATTATTGAAGTATCTCTGGGATTTTACTCTCATCCAGTCTTTTTTTTTTTTTTTTAACATACTGTGAGTGCATGTGTGTGTGGAAAGATCACGCCGTATTTTAAATTCTATAAAATATCCCAAGAAATAACTTCAGGTTATGGACATTAGAGGTGAGGCGATGCGATGTGACAGAAAGATCATATCATGATTCTTAAATGCATTTCTATGATACAAGATACTGCATGTTTACTGATAAAGGTCGTGAACAGCTTCCCAGGAAAGCAGTAATAAAGCTAATTTTAAAAAAATAATAATAATAAAAATGTTTGATGACCTGATGTGTGCAAAAAAAGCATTTCTTTATTTTTTTTTACATTTCAAAATTATTATTGCTATTTATTTTTTAAAAATAAATCCTTTATAACATTATATATTTTAAAAAGAACAATCATTTTATAATATTTTAAAAATATTTTATGGAAGCCGAGAACAGCTGTGCTTGCGATACATTTCTAAAATTTTGCGTACACATGGCAACCCGCTAAACCGACACCATAAAATTGTTGAAAAACGTCCAGGATCACGGTGAAGTCTATGATGTATTATGGTACAGTAAAAGCTTGTTGGTAAGAACTGATTTAAAAAATAAAAGCATATTTCCGTAAAGGTAAACGTGATTTCACATTCATTAAGTCTGACAATAATGAATGAGTGAAAAAAAATATATAATATTAAATTAAAAATACAATTCTTAAAAATGTATTATTAATTACTGATAAGTAATAAATAATTATCTCGTTATCACATGAAAATGAGTGAGATAATGAAATACCTAACTCATGAGAAATCTTGAGAAAATGGCATTAAAATATGATTCTTACACACAGAACAGCTGGACTCTAATTCTGTCATATTTATTAAAGCTACGCTGCCGTTCAGATTTTTCAAGTGTAGGTCATAAAAAGAATTTTCCCCGACACCCAATTATTTTTGTTTAGTGAACCGAAAGCTACTGAATTCGAATCACAGACTTCCAATTTTATTTGTTTTTTTAAACAATAATTAATAAATTTAAGGCCACATGGCCCTAAATTCTCCACTATTTTTTCCTGCTTCACCATGACCCAATTCAAGATACTACATTATGCATCACATCACGTGGTGGGCTTTACCTGTTCATGCAAGGCATTGTGGGATACAAATTTGAAACAGGAGAGAAAAATGGAGGACGTGAGTGTGAGAATGAAACGTGAAAGACCGACTACAGTAACGGAAAGAAAGCAAGAAGAAAAGACGTTATGTTATATACGAAGAAAAGGAAACGCAGGACCAAACTAATAAACATGGGCGCTCAGCGAGCACCTCGGTGTGATCAGCTGTTCGTTTAGCGACAGAATGATGGAACTGTCAGTGCACGCTCAAAGGGAAACCTGTAGATGGCAGTAATGCAACACTGTGGATGCCAGCTGCCGTAAAACCCAAAAGAAGAAGAAGAAGGTAAACCTGCGCATGCGCACACAGACTTCCTCTGTCTGCTTGACTGCGCGAAGCGAGCGATTTCATGCACATTATTTGCTTTAATCCTGTCATATTAAATAACTTCCCAGCCACAGAATGGCCTGATATTTTGAGATATTACAGAAATAAACATCACAATGACCACATTTCAATATTACTGTAATATTTGTTATATTTATTAATATTATTAATATTTATTATACACTGTATAAAAACAGAAAAACACAAATCTTATGGAACATTTTGCAATTACAAAATGTTATCATCAAATCAGCTGCTTACAATCACTTTGTATTATAATTTAATAATAATTAAAATAAAATAATAATAAAGTTAAAAACGATGCAATATACAGTACCAGTCAAAAGTTTGTACACCCCTACTCTACTCATTCAGAGGTTTTTCTGTATTTGGCCTGTTCTCCACATTGTAGAACAAAACTGAAAACATCAAAACTATGAAATATCTGGAATTTGATATTTTTGATTCTTCAGCGTATCCAGTGTTTACCTTGATGACGCTTTGTACACTATTAGCATTATCTTAACCAGCTTCATGAGGTCGTCGCCTGGAAGGCTTTTCAATTAACAGGTGTGCCTTGTCAAAAGTTAATTAGTGGACGAGTTTCTTACCTTCTTAATGCGTTTGAAATCATCAAACAGTAAATAGTGAATAATAAAAACACAAATACAGTAAATAGCCCCAGAGGCGATTCTAGAGTCTGTTGTGGCCAAACAATTTTTTTCAAATATATATATTTTTGAGACATTTCAGTACATAAAACAGCCCTCGGGCCCTGACTCTCAGGAGCCCCTGGGCCAGGGGGCCCCAAGCAGTTGCCTGCCTTGCCTGTTCACAAGCTGCGTACCTGAATAGCCCTATTCTACACCAGAACTGTAGTAATCCATACAGTATTATATCAAGACTCCGTCAAGTAAGTGAAGAGAAACGACATCCATCATTACTTTAAGACATGAAGGTTTAAGTCTGTTAATTAATAAAAAATAAAGAACAAACACTGAATTAGATAGAAGGTGTGTCCGAACTTTTTATCCCCCGCTGGCTGAAAGGCCCAAAGGGGGATTATGTCGTGGCGATGTTTGTCCATCCATCAGGGGAAGGGTGCTCACCTTCTGAAATCAACTCCTCTCACAATTTGTGGAGGAATTTCATGAAACTTGGCAAAAGGCATTGTTATATGTCAGTAGTATGCATATTGTAATTTTGTTCAATTTGGTCACATTTTACCAGAGTTATGCCCTTGATTAGCAACGTTGTACTTTCACAATTTCATGAAGGTGTGTTTTCCTCCTAACATCAACTCCTTTCACAATTTTTGGAGGAATTTCATGAAACTTGGCAGGATTCTTTGTTATATGTCAGTAATACGCATATTACAATTTCATTCAATTCAGCCGCATTTTACCAGAGTTATGGCCTAGTTGCCAGCGGGGAATATTGTGCTCTCAGAGCACTCTTGTTTATCTCATGAGAATAGAGCTACTCTTCTTTTCCTCTTGCAGTAAACCTGACATACTCACTGATGCTCATCTCAATGGCTTTTAAGCAGAAATGAGAAGCGCAAGATATATGGATATGGAGGAAATAAAATGCGATTATTAAACTAAATAATGCCTTTGTTTGGAATGAGCTGCATTAGACATTATAGATGTTATGTTAATCACTCCCAAGGAACCATTTGGAATTGGAGAGGTTCAGATTTATGGGCGGGGCTTCCAAATCGGTTCTTTGGTCAGGCATTTTCCCTCCGTTTGTGCCTCATAGCTGCACATTTATTAATCACATCGATCCCACATAAATCATTTACAGCACTTTTGGTTTCTATAACTGATGTTCACTAACAGGATTCTGGGTAATGGGGGCATCCATCCATCTGCAGTGTGGCTTTCTGCAGGAAGAGTCCATCTCCAGCTGTGTATAAGGAAATGCTACATGCTGAGATTGAAGTGTGCTATAGCTCTCTCAAATCAATAGTGCGAGAAAGCTCTCGCTCCGATCTATACTCTCCCTGTGCAGGAAAAAACTTCAAGATCACCAGAAAAAGTGCACTAAAAGGTTTAGTTGAGGTTTAAGGCACAAAATGGATGTACGGTAGTAAATTGTGTGCTCAGTAACGATCAGTGCTGCATTTTAATGGCTCCTGTGATGGCTTTGATGTTGTCATTATAGTAATCACACTCATCGGATTTCAGGAAGAGAAAATCTGTTTTGGGAAAATCTTCAGATCCTGTCATATCTGTAACCAGTCATGATTGTTGTAACTGGAAATCGTTGATCCTTATTTGCCATATTGAGGGAAACATTACAGTTTCTAGTGAAGAATTACAGTAGTGGTTTCCTGTGGCCTTCAACTGGATTATTATCGAGGTTTTCCTCCTTTCAGCCATTCACACAAATGAGCAATTTAGAGTAGCCAGTTAATCTTTGGACTGTGGGGGAAACCAGAGCACCCAGAGGAAACCCACACAGGCCTCCATCAGCCATGAGATTCGAACCTGGAACCTTCTTGCTATGAAATGACAGTGATAACCACTGTACCATTGTGCCATCCCTTTGGTCCTTATATGTAAGGAATAACACATTTTATTATATAGATGACTTGCTCAAAATGCGCTACGTCATGAGCGTCCGCCATGATGGTGGAAGCAGCTAGGAATGCAGCCGCTGAAAGCGTGTCTGTAAACAATGCTGAATTTTCTCAGTATTACCACAATTTGAACGGTCCAGCGAAGATTTGATACAAAGAGAAGATAGATATGTGTGGTTTTGACCCATATTATTTTAAAAAGTCAGAGTTTTCTGACAATAAGACGGCGGCACGGTGGTGTAGTGGTTAGCGCTGTCGCCTCACAGCAAGAAGGTCCGGGTTCGAGCCCCGTGGCCGGCGAGGGCCTTTCTGTGCGGAGTTTGCATGTTCTCCCCGTGTCCGCGTGGGTTTCCTCCGGGTGCTCCGGTTTCCCCCAAAGACATGCAGGTTAGGTTAACTGGTGACTCTAAATTGAGCGTAGGTGTGAATGTGAGTGTGAATGGTTGTCTGTGTCTATGTGTCAGCCCTGTGATGACCTGGCGACTTGTCCAGGGTGTACCCCGCCTTTCGCCCGTAGTCAGCTGGGATAGGATCCAGCTTGCCTGCGATCCTGTAGAAGGATAAAGCGGCTAGAGATAATGAGATGAGACTTATCGGCCTAATGTGGGTGTGAATGGTTGTCTGTGTCTATGTGTCAGCCCTGTGATGACCTGGCGACTTGTCCAGGGTGTACCCCACCTTTCGCCCGTAGTCAGCTGGGATAGGCTCCAGCTTGCCTGCGACCCTGTAGAAGGATAAAGCGGCTACAGATAATGAGATGAGATGAGATGAGACTTATCGGCCTATTCGGTTTTTAGCCGTGTTGAATTTAGTTCGTTTGGTCCACGGCAGGCGTCGCTTATGAGTTGTGCAAGACTTCGAAACGTGATGTGTCAGCCAGGTGTCAGTGCCGCCATTTTGAAAACTGTTTTCCAAATGAAATATTGCACAAAAACGAGTTTAAATGATGATTACTGCCTACTTTTTTCAAACTTTCCTGATTGCTATCAAAACAAACAAAACTTCCGGCTTGATTACATCAGCATTCGAAAGAGGGCGCGCGCGTCTTTTGACAACGTTAGCAGATGTCGGTCACTTTGAGTTCCGCTGTACGTTTTATTTCCATCCTACGATGTCTCGCACAGGTCTCAACGAATCTCGTTTACAGCCATTGCTTTGACATATGGACTGATAGCATATTTCAAACACTCATAACTTGCTATAGCAGCGACAAAATAGCGATCAAAAATGCATTCCGATATTTAATAAAATGAGAGAAAAAGAATTTTGAGAATAAAAAATTTGTCTTCAGTTCTCCTTTAAAGCAGTGGAAAAACAAAGAGAGTTGCGCACGCGTGACTGTGTTTTATATGGAATGTCGCTTGACCCCACGTTTGTATATCCACCAACATGGCTGACATCCGGGTTTCTATTTTGCTTTGACGTCACTTGCAAGTCAAGGATAGACACGAGTCTGTTCTACTGGGAAATACACCACTCCTGGGACATGGAGAACCAAAACCGGGACATAAATCTCTATATGTCACTCATGATGAGTTGTTTTGATAAATTTGGGCATTTTTTGTTTGTGAATGTGTCGATATAATAAAAAGAGAATCACATGTTGGCTTGAAAATGTGAAGTTTATCTTCTCGTGCCGAAAAACTTGCATTTTTCAGACAAAATACATCACGGATCTGAGTAACGTATTTAAATAATATCGGCTGGCTTTTTTTTGTGGTATATCAGATATATTCCATTCAGCTAGATGATACTGAACGAGTCGAAGACAAGTAGCTGAATGGAATATATTTGATATACCATGAAAAAAGCAAGCCATTATTATTATTATTATTATTATTATTATTATTATTATTATTATACATATTTGATGGAACAATTATAGATTTTACAAAAAGTTAAGAACAGGGCGGTAACTTACCAAGATTGAATGCCGATTCTGATCGAATGTAATTCATCGTTCTGTCAATCCAACGTACTGTATAAAGTCAAAGTTCTAACAATAAAAATGGTACAAGTCCAAGAAGCCTGAACAACAACCCAACTAATATACAAGCGATATCCAGGCTGACAGTTCAAGTTCAAAGTTACTTTTGGTCGTAGTTCATTGTTACATTGCAGTTGTTCAAAACAAAAGGGCTTTGCTGAGTGAAGTTTCGGAAAAGGATTTTTTTTTAACATGATAATGAGATCATTAGAACAAGTTCAGATCCAATTACAGTGGATTTGCAACCTGTTTTGTGTATTTGCTCATTATTAAAAAAAAAATCAACCCTGTTACTTCTTTGAGCAAAATGAAACTTGGGTGAAAAAAAAAAGATTGTTGGTTAACAGTAATTATAATACATGGGGCCAAATTACTCAGTTCTGACTGGTCAATCAAGGAGGGCTTTTTTCCTTAACATGGGCCGTATTTCTGAAATGCTATTGGCTAGTTCGTTGCTTGGTTATGGTTACAAAAATTAGCAAATTTTGTCAACAAAATGGCTGACTGCTGACTCAGCAATGCCGTGTTTCACTATATTTAACGAAGAAATGATAAACCAATTGAAAGCTGCAAGCGAAAATGAAAATACCAAAAAAAGTACAAATTTTTGGCTTTCCGTGTTTAAGAAACGGGCCACAGAAAGTCAAATAAACGACTCTCTAGTGGTGTATGAATGCTGTGAGTTAGACAAGGTGCTATCGCAGTTTTATGCAGAAGCGAGGAAAGAAAATGGGGGAAACTACGAACCAGACTCTCTTAAAGTAATGCAGGCAGCATTGGATCGGCATCTGAAACAAGAGAAATATCCGGGATCTATCCTGAAAGATGTTAAAATCCTGTCCAAAATCCTCGTGTCGTGTCGCCGTGTCATGATGAAAGACGCTTTAGAAACTGATTCAAACGTGCAAGATAGTCTCGCGCCCTGATTGGTTCAGAAAACGTGAATGACAAATGTTGTGAACTTGAATGGCTTCCGAAGTATGAGTTTGGTCCGATATATTACAAACAAGTAATCATACGGTATGGTTCCTCATAAAATTATGGGTCAATTTCACTCGTGATTTCGAAGTTTTGAAATTGCCCTCGTCGCTTCACGATCTTTTTTCAAAATAGTAAGAAAGAAAGCACTTGTTCGTGAATTGTCTTAGAAGCATTATTTAGTACTAATGAGCTCATTTGGTTTCACAAGTGTAGTGTAAAGACTCTAAAATAAAAAATTAAATAAAAAAATTAAACTTATTCTTGTGTACATGGGCGCCTCCAGGGGGGGAAAGGTTAGAACAATTCTAGGGGCCCAGCACTGCCATGGGGCCCTTTAAAGGGGTACCAAATATAATATATACAGTTGCTGATGTGACAAAGTAACGTATTCTTAAGTATTCTATCAAATTTATATACTAGAAAACAACGAAATATCTTGGTAATTGTAAATATAATAGTCGGTACGCTAAACGGCACAAGAGTCGCCATTTTTAAAAGACCGTGACGTCAGCCCTACCCACTGCACTAGGAGAGAAGCATGTAATCATGGCGTCGGGCACATCAAGTGAAAGCGACAGCTCTGTCGAATCATACGAAGAGATCCCGCAAGACACACTGCAAGCAGGCTATGGCTTAGAAGGGTACCAGTTTGAACCTAGGAGAGGTACTCTCGACTCCGGTGATGACGAAAGAAGAGAAGAAAGCTCGAACTCGCTTGGTGTTTTTCAGCAGAAATGAGTGAAAAGACACGTCTGGAGGATCGTTATGCTTTCCATCGGTCCTGTTATTACACCCGAAAGCAACACACTGTGGCATTGTGTAGCCGATCACTTACAATTCATCCTACTTTCCGATTCACACGTGCTATTCCCAACCTCAATGAGCCAACACAACTGGGCGCATACATACGTCATGAGTGTAACGCAGAGAAAATGAACGTGCATTCTGATTGGATAAAATTAATATCATGGCGGGCTGTTCAAACTGCGGAAATAGTTTGCTCGAGCTACTTTCAAAACACTATAACTTTCCAACCTTAGAACAAAAAACTTTTGTAAGTCTTGAATAAGGTTCGTTAATGTGTGTTTTATTGTTATATTTACTCTATATATTGCCCTCTGTTCCCCTTTAAGGGGCTGATAATATGCTTTTAATGATTTTAATAAGGCTTTTGAAATAACAACAATGCAATATTCCATCTGGTAAAATGAGCTAATTGAACAAGGTTGTCTATTTCTTGAGTTCTTCAACATATTGTCATTTAACCCTCCCCCTTTTGCGAAATGGTACGGTCCAGTTCTGGTAGAAGCGCGATGCGTTAAATCTGTGTGCTGATCAGTGCAACGCTACTTGCTGCTGTGTCGCGGTGCAGCAGCCAGCCAGCCAGCAGTGGAGTGCGTACAGTCTATGATCGCTAAATATGAAGAGTGGCTGTCAAAAACGTAAAGAAAGGCAGCTGAAAGCTGAGAGGGACCGGAGAGGCAGGCAACTGGTCACTCAGTTTTTCCCAAAGAAAGGTCGCTATCGCTCACATGTGTGTTCAAAATATTAGCGAATGGTAAATGAACAGTATGAACGTGGTTGGATTAGCCTATCAAGAGAACACTTTTACAGTTTGTACAGTGACATTTTTTCCATTTTAATAACTGAACTGACTTGTGTGATAAACAAGATGAAATATTACGTTATGTTGGTGCTAATAACTAGTGCTAATAACCAGTTTCATAACTAATGGGGTGCCCTAAATAAGCACAGATTCAGCCTCAGGGGGACCTCCGCCCTACCAAACCACTGAACCCCCCTTTGGAGAAGGAGGTAAGCAGCAATACAACCCATAAATGCATAAATATTCCCTTTTTGCAGAACAGTACACACAGCTTTCTACCTAAGACATAACAATCCATGGGATTTCCATAGGTATTTTGATGCTGGGTAGAAAACTTTTTCTATGATTTATTAGCAGTCACATCACACATTTCACTACCAATTGTCCTAGCACAAGAAGGCATGTGGCAAAATCTTGAATTTTCATTTGTGATTGTAAATGCACCAGAATTAGTCACTGACCAGTTTTCATCTAGTCCCTGGTAGGTTAACCTTCATCCTACCAAGTGGGGTCCATCTGGACCCCGCACCTATATGTTTGTTTGCCATTTTAAAAATATGTGACATACTGCCTCACCGTTTTATGAATTTGTCGGAATTTATGTCTTAATTAAAACACTAAAGCACCGGAAGATCAGCTTTTTGCATTGTGAAGGTATAATTAATTTGTTACTGGGGTCCAACCGGACCCCAGAGTAAAGTTTATCTGTCTTTCATTTTATAATTGAATAGCACACTGAAAGTTAACTTCTTTTATTTCTTTTATGTTCCATAATGAAACTACCAAGGCATTCCTTCTTGGGGTCCGTGTGGACCCCACTGCTGCAATAAGCACAGGCTGCAAAACAAAAGCCCTAAATTATTTTACAATTACTTTTTTGTTTTAAATTCTGTAAGAAAAGACCTAAGTTGTAATCCAGAATGTTTTACAGCTGCATGAGCTGCAAAAATCATGTATATAATGCCAATTTTTTTTGTGGCGCTATAATTTGCTACATGTATGCTAGTTATTGCAATATTATTGCAATGTGATTGCATTTATAATACATCATTGATATTCAGCCATAGTGGATTTTGTTCTTCAATAAAGTTATGTCTGTTTGCTGCATTGAATTGGTTCTTACTGCATTGATTTCAAGGTATTCCCTCCTGGGGTCCATACGGACCCCGCCTGGTAGTTTGTGTATGTAAAATTGGCTGGTAGGATGAAGGTTAAGTGTGTTCTTTATGCCTTGGGCCCTTTAGTGTATTGCTGTTATTAATACAAGATGTTCTGAACAAAACTTATCTGGTGATTTTGTCTTTATAAGCTTTAATTTTAAAGAAAAGTATTGGGGTCCAAACGGACCCCACATGGTAAGATTAAGGTGTAAAATAGCATGGTAGGATGAGGGTTAATACATAAAATGTAATAACAAATTCACAAACTCAAGGTCCATGGGCTATCAAAAGTCAAATAATGACAATAGTGCAATTGTGACGAGGGTGGGCAAAGTTAGGGGGCCCAAAATTCTAATCTTTCATGGGGCCCAAAATTTCTGGCGGCGCCCCTGTTTGTGTACCTTTGATAACGCCAGATCAACTGTTTGTATTGCGAGATCACGATTCGCCGCTCTGGTGATTTTAATGCGCATGCACATGCTCATTGCGCTATTGTTACACTCATTCTTAGAACACGATGGCATAGTGGCTACTGCCTCGCTTCGCCTCTATGAGGCAGTAGCCACAAAATTTGACTTTTTTAATGATTGATTATTGATTCAGTGATCGAAATGATTAAAAATGTTAAAGTTTTAATTTTTAAGCGCGACAAACGCTTGTTTTATTGCGACACATGATAACTTTTGAGTCGTTTTGTCAGATGGAAGCTGTTAAGATGCGTCCTTTCTACACTTCTCACTTCCTCATGCTGCTGCTCTCAGCTGTCACATCATCATATGATCAAAGCCCAGCGATTCGGTTCAACTGGAAGTCATGCATGCAAATGAAATGGTAAGCTTTGCAGCCTGGGTTTCCTCCCCTCATTTCATCATTCTATTACAGATTAATCTTTATCTCATCTCTCCCACAACTCCACAGGAAGTCCTCTGACTTTTTCATGCATTTTTTAGCAAACTCGAGGCTAACTCGGCCTTTTTGTTTGTTTCGGGGGCGTTTTCACGGCCGCGGTTTGCTGTTGCTCCTCTCGGAGGTCATGCTGGTTTATTTTGGTCTTCGTGGGTTGTTTTAGACATGTCCATGTCAATATTATAGATTGGGTTTTTTTTTTTTTATTATTGTTGTTGCTGCTGTTGATGTTGATGCTGTTTGGAGTGGAGAGATATCCTCAGTTCTTCACTGCTTTTATCAGGTTGTTTTCTGTTGCTGAGATTTTCAGCATGTTGCCGCGTTTGTCTTTTGATCTTCCCTGATTTTTTCAGACTCGGGACGGATTCATGCCATTGACATCTTCATGTAAGTTGTGCTGAGAGAAAACTGCAACACGCTCAAGATGCACACGAAGAATGAACTTTTGAACTTTTTTTGTTCGCTGTTCTGTGCACAGCTGGTGAGAGATCAGCTCAATAATTTTCATCTCATCTCATTATCTGTAGCCACTTTATCCTGTTCTACAGGGTCGCAGGCGAGCTGGAGCCTATCCCAGCTGACTACGGGCGAAAGGCGGGGTACACCCTGGACAAGTCGCCAGGTCATCACAGGGCTGACACATAGACACAGACAACCATTCACACTCACATTCACACCTACGGTCAATTTAGAGTCACCAGTTAACCTAACCTGCATGTCTTTGGACTGTGGGGGAAACCGGAGCACCCGGAGGAAACCCACGCGGACACGGGGAGAACATGCAAACTCCACACAGAAAGGCCCTCGCCGGCCACGGGGCTCGAACCCGGACCTTCTTGCTGTGAGGCGACAGCGCTAACCACTACACCACCGTGCCGCCCTCAATAATTTTGTCAGATTTATTTATTTATTTGTTTGTTTGTTTGTGGTTTTTATTTATTTTTTTATTTATTTATTTTATGGACTTCTGAAAGAGTGAGGCTGATTTAAATACAGTTCAACCCGTAGACATGTACATCACCTTCTGTAGTTCAACCTTCTAGTCATTGTTTTATTTCAAATCGAACATCCTGAAGTCCTGTCAAAACTATTTTGCGAGGGTTTCTTTTTCCTCAGTCCATGAATTTTTTTTTTCACTTTACTTTTGTTGAAGCTTCTGGAGAACATGATTAGGTCTTTACAACAACAACAAAAAAAAAGTTTACTCATTAATTTACGCTAGCAGCAGTAGCGCAAATTGTTACTCTCACTCAGGATCTTTCTGCTTTATTATTATTATTATTATTATTATTATCCTAACATTATTTAGGACGCTATTTCTACCTCAGCTTTCAACCAATCATCACCAAATTTAACATGCAGAAGACCTCTGGGCTGAATTATGCTGCTACTGTATGACTTTTGGTGCTGATCTGGATCACTGATCCAGAATGATCCATGAAAAACGGGATTTTTTCGTCACTAAGCATCTTCTCTATCTCTTACTGTTCCGGATCTATAGGGTACAGTGACCAGACGTCCCGGTTTGCAAGAGCTAGCGCAAATCACGATGACTTTAATCACAGTCTCTATCTAGTTAATTATTTTTATTATTCTTATTCTCCTAACGTTTTTTAGGATGCTGTTTCAGTCTCAGGTGACACGGTGGCGTAGTGGTTAGCACTGTCGCATCACAGCAAGAAGGTCCTGGGTTCGAGTCCAGTGGCCAACGAGGGCCTTTCTGTGTGGAGTTTGCATGTTCTCCCCGTGTCCGCGTGGGTTTCCTCCGGGTGCTCCGGTTTCCCCCACAGTCCAAAGGCATGCAGGTTAGGATAATTGGTGACTCTAAATTGACCGTAGGTGTGAATGGTTGTGTGTGTCAGCCCTGCGATGATCTGGCGACTTGTCCAGGGTGTACCCCACCTCTCACCCATAGTCAGCTGGGATAGGATCCAGCTCGCCTGGGACCCTGTACAGGATAAGTGGCTACAGATAATGGATGGATATTTCTCCCTCAGTTTTCAACCAATCATCATCAAATTTCACATGAAGAATCCCTCTGGGCTGAATTACGTTGCTATCACTTTTGGTGCTGATCTGGATCACTGATCTGGAATGATCCATGAAAAACAGGATTTTTTTTCAATCACTTATAACTCTGTGAATTTTCATGATTTTTTCAATCAGGTTTTTTTTTATTTTGTTCAGCTTTCCTTGACCTTCAATTGACAAAGATCAGCTAGTGCAAATTACTATGACTTTAATCACAGTATCTATTTTTTTAAATGATTTTTCCTTCTAATTAACAGTGATGCTACAGTAGTTAGCAACATTTTCTGCATTTGCAATTCTATGCTTAAAAATTAGATTATTTGAAGAGTTTGGTTCCAAAATGCTATACATCCAATTCCATTGTTTCAAGAAAATCACTTTTTCTGATTACAGGAAGTGATAAAAGGAAAACCACTGTATCCTGTTTTAAAATGTATTGACTAACTCCTTAATGATAATATACTTCAAAAATTAAATCCAGAACTAATTAACAGCTTTTAACTGAACCAAGTAATTATTTTTTTGTCAAGTCGCTACGTATCCACGCCACGGCATTTCCCCCCAAAATACTACATGTCCCTTTCTATTTAAAGTGCATTTAACCGTGTTCTTTCATGATAAATTTTATTTTCTAGATTATTTTATTTTTTTAGATTATTTTAGCCATCTTAGAAGAATTCGCACCAATGGCGGCCTCTCATTGGCCAATATATCTGATTTTGAGAAAAATCAGTGATGGTGCTTGTTGCATTTTGGAATGAAAGACCGTAATGCAGTGTGTAAATCAATGGCAGATATCATGTTTTGGCGAAAACTGAATATGGTACGAGTAAGATATGATAATTGCTAATGGTTTGGTGGTGGGAGTTTCAGTTTTTCAAATTTGGCGTTTATCGCATTTTGGAACCAAACTCTTCATATTCAACTTGTCATTGTGCAGAGTGCAGGTACAGAGCCACTGAATGATGTTAGCGTCTAACCAGAAGTGCAGACGGCACTACCATTTCCAGATAAGTCCCAGAAGTCAGTACTGCAGCACAGTCATGCTATATGTTACAGTATATACAGTGAAAAGTTGAAAAAAGCTCAACTGTGTGACTTATTGTGCTCATATTGAATGATCTTTTTAACACACTAATACTGTTTGCCTTTATACTTGGACACCTGGATACAGAGATGATGCATAATCTCACGATCCCGTGCCACCAGGGAGTTTTTGCTCACCGCTGTCACTTAACTGTATTGATGCCGAGATGTGAGGCTCACTGTAAGTTTGCTTTTCTCAGCTTTCTCCCCAGGCACTTCCTCCAGCTGTTGGTGGACCAACTGTGCTTTTGCTCTATATGTCCTGGTTGATCTAGAGTACTGTGCAAAAGTCTTAGCCCCCTTATTTTTTTTTTCCATACAAACTTCGCTATCGATTTCTATTTTATGACTTCTACATACATTATCGAGTCAAAACATTACAAAAACATTTTAGGAGATCCAAACGTTCTGGTTTTTTTTTTTCAAAGTTAAATGTTACAGAAAAACAAAATTTGTAATATGTCTGAGCAGGGCGGCACGGTGGTGTAGTGGTTAGCGCTGTCACCTCACAGCAAGAAGGTCCGGGTTCGAGCCCCGTGGCCAGCGATGGCCTTTCTGTGCGGAGTTAGCATGTTGTCCGCGTGGGTTCCCTCCGGGTGCTCCGGTTTCCCCCACAGTCCAAAGACATGCAGGTTAGGTTAACTGGTGACTCTAAATTGAGCGTAGGTGTGAATGTGAGTGTGAATGGTTGTCTGTGTCTATGTGTCAGCCCTGTGATGACCTGGCGACTTGTCCAGGGTGTACCCCGCCTTTCGCCCGTAGTCAGCTGGGATAGGCTCCAGCTTGCCTGCGACCCTGTAGAACAGGATAAAGTGGCTAGAGATAATGAGATGAGATGAGATGAAAAAGCGAGTGTGACAGTCAAAGTGTCCAGAAGAACTGTGGCTGGTTCTGTAAGATGCTCAGTAAAACCTACAGCTCATTTCCGCATAAAACTGCACTCACTGGACCAGAGACTACTATCTTTTTAAAGCAAAGGGTCGTCTCACACCAAATATTCACTTTGTTTCATTTATTATGGCTCACTGATTACTGTTTATAGTATTTTTTTTTAAATGTTGAAACATTTCATTTCATTATTTTTCAGCCATTTTTGGTCTCCAGCATTTCTTTACATGTGCCTAAGACTTTTGTACAGCGCTGTATATCTGTACGTGACCCTGCGCCCTGATTAGATCACATGTGGAGGTGTGTGAGTGGACCAGTGAGACTTCCTTGACAAGGTTCTGAAAAGGGACGTCAAATAATGACACTGGTTTCTTCAACATCTTTCTGATTTACAGGCTGCAAGACTAACGAAGGAAACAGTTCACCATTAACTTCCTCTATGACCTTCTCACAACCAAACGAGTGACCAATTTCTGTGAAAACCCAACATGCTGAATTGGATTATGTCACTGGATTTATTCTAAACACCATTACATTCAAGGTATTTAGCAGACGCTCTTATCCAGAGCGACGTAAAACATACCCAGAGCAGTCCGGGAAGCAGTTAGGGGTTAGGTGTCTTGTTCAAGGGCACTTTAGACATTCCTGCTGGCCCAGGGAATCAAACCAGTGACCTTTTGGTCCTAAACCTGCTTCTCTAACCATGGCTTCCCCCCAGGCATAATGCATTCTTGTGTGTTATATAATAAAACAAACACAATTTGGTTAATACACCTGCACTATGAACCTGCCTTATAATGCCATTCAGTATTAGTGTTTAATCCTCTTTCTATGACCAGAGGTTATAAGCTATTATAATATGCTATGTAACATGAAATGATCAGGTTATATAATTTTCATAAAGCTCTGTGCATCTATGAATGAGATAGGATGAACACAATTTCTTTGCTATAATGCATTATAACTATAGCAGATCCAGTGAGCATTAGTGTCTATAACATTTCTCCAAACAGACATTATAACCTGTAATAATGTATTATCTCATCTCATCTCATTATCTCTAGCCGCTTTATCCTTCTACAGGGTCGCAGGCAAGCTGGAGCCTATCCCAGCTGACTACGGGTGAAAGGCGGGGTACACCCTGGACAAGTCGCCAGGTCATCACAGGGCTGACACATAGACACAGACAACCATTCACACCTACGCTCAATTTAGAGTCACCAGTTAACCTAACCTGCATGTCTTTGGACTGTGGGGGAAACCGGAGCACCCGGAGGAAACCCACGCAGACACGGGGAGAACATGCAAACTCCACACAGAAAGGCCCTTGCCGGCCACGGGGCTCGAACCCAGGACCTTCTTGCTGTGAGGCGACGGCGCTAACCACTACACCACCGTGCCGCCCATAATGTATTATGTAATCTGTAAATTATCTGAATGTAACAGAATCAACATTCTGTTAGTTATTTGTTATAATGCATTATAACTCACAGAGTCTGTCAGGATTAGTGTTTATGTTTTTACGATCAGTTGTTATAATCTGTAATGATGCATTATGTAATCTGAAATGATCAGAATGGTGTAGAATCAACATACTGTTAGTTCTTTGCTATAATGCATTACAACTCACAGAGACTGTCAGCATTAGTGTTTATAATGTTTCTATGACCAGTTGCTATAATCTGTAATAATGTATTATGTAATCTGAAATGATCGGAATGTAACAGAATCAACATTCTGTTAGTTCTTTGCTATAATGCATTATAACTCACAGGGTCTGTGAGGATTAGTGTTTATAATGTTTCTACAATTAGTTGTTATAATCTGTAATAATGCATTATGTAATCTGAAATGATCGGAATGTCATAGAATCAACATTCTGTAGTTCTTTGCTATAATGCATTATAACTAACAGAGTCTGTGAGCATGAGTGTTTATAATGTTTCTATGAGCAGATATAGCTTGTAGCTTATTATAATGTGTTATGTAACCTGAAATGATCAGGTCTTTGTAAAACATCATTAGTTCATGAAAATTTTCTGAATGTGATAGGATAAACATTAATTCTTTGCTACAATGCATTACAACTGGTTCCAGTTATAGTTTTATCGTAATCATTAGTGTCTACAATGCTTCGGTGAGTAGGTTATAAGCTGTATTAATGCATTATGTAACCTGAATTGATCCTGTAATCATATATATATATATATATATATATATATATATATATATATATATATATATATATATATACACTAGTATATATACACACAATTGTGATGATCATCAACTAGTAATCATCATGAAGCACTATGAATCTATGAACCTTTTAAAAATGTGATAGGATATCCACATACACAATGTAATTGCTATAACGTATTATAACTAGAGCAGAGCAGGTGTTATAGTGCCACAGTAATATTAATACATTTTCATGAAGCCCATATGTATAGATATAAATGATAACTATGCTTGCTTTTGTAGTTGGTATGAATTCTTTGTGAGAATCTTTATAAAGCTCTAATAATGCCTCATAACACTTTAATAACAGAGATAACTTAAAATCAACAAAGTGGTACTATCCGTTATAATTCCATGTTGTGTACTACAAAGCCTTTATAACTCATGATGATGTGTGAGTATGTGTTTAAAGCAAGTGTAATATATTTGAACAATTATAACACATTATAAGCATTTAAAATGATCAAAAACATCATTAAAGCCTTTAAGTCATCCCACAGGCTTTGTTATGAGGTTTGGATAAACCCTGCAGAGTTTTCTTTTCTATGAAATATTTGTGAAACGCTAATGAATGTGTCTTATTTAGGTTCCCTTCATATAAAGTGTTTCCCATTTTTCCTAATTAATCCGGAATCACGCTCAGCGTGCGATTGTGTGAATGTGAAACGAGGTGTGAAGTATCTGCATTATGCACAGTGGAATCTGTGCTATAAGCCTTCGCTGACCCATTTCCCCCGACATGGCATAGCACAGCCTTCCCTGGCACTCTAAATGAGCCTCCTACCCTCCGATGACTCATGTATGATGAAGAGAGAGCTCAAGCCTGGCAGCGAGCACGGCTGTCTGCCTCGTTTTCTACCTCACCCGATGCTGTTTGAAGGGCTTGGTGGGATTTTTTTTTTTTTAAACACCACAGTTTATGCATTTTTTTTTGGGGGGGGGGGGGGGGGGGGGCTCCAGAAGAGTGAGGATTTGAAAGCAGGAGTGTGACTAAACTCTCACCACAACATCATCTTCAACTTGTTTATGAAAAAGAAATCAGGAGGGGGGCCATGGCGGCAGGGAGGCAGGGTTGGGGTGAGATGGAGGGTGTGAGATGTTTACGCCGCAGGTTCAGCCCAGTCGAGAGAACGTTACCACGTAAACTGTAACTGGGGTCATCTTGAGGTCACTGATGCTTCAGGGAAAGCTGGGGATTAGAAAATATGAGTATGTAATGTTTTTTTTAAACGAGTAACGCAGGTTTAACAGTGGTATGGATGTCAGAGTTTGCCTGAGGTAAGCAGAATTTTTTTTTTCAATACTGCAGTTGCAGGATATTTTAGCTCCTTAAACATTTGATCTATCAGGCTTTTTTTTTAACCTCCTCCAAGCAGGACTGTGCAAAACCTATTGACTCGATTCCCTTGAAACTTGGTGGAAGAGTGTTGCATTGGCCAAGGAAGAACCTGTTAAATTTCAGAACAGATTTGAGTCACGGAACATTGCAAGATTGTGACAGCTTTTAGCCTTCGTAGAAGTCTGGACTCAACAATGTCCTACAATGCCTTTTAAACTCCAGTAGATGGCAGTAAATTTCAGTAGTGTCAAAACATAACTAATGTAGAAACACGACAACTCCGTATCACAATCCACATTCACGGGTACCAGTAATCCACTGGGATACACGTATAGGAACATAATTCGTATAACATCATCGTTATCGTCATCATTATAGTCCTTCAGGGGTGGCATGGTGGTGTAGTGGTTAGCATTGTCACCTCACAGCAAGAAGGTTCTGGGTTTGAGTCCAGTGGCTAACAGGGGACTTTCTGTGTGGAGTTTGTATGTTCGCCCCTTGTCTGTGTGGGTTTCCTAAATTGACCGTAGGTGTGAGTGTGAATGGTTGTTTGTCTCTATGTGTCAGCCCTGCAATGATCTGGCGACTTGTCCAGGGTGTACCCTGCCTTTCGCCCATAGCCAGATGGGATAGGCTCCAGCTTGCCCGCGACCCTGAACAGGATAAGTGGTTACAGATAATGGATGGATGGATTATAGTCCTTTATTAGTCCATGCGAGCATGGGTTGGACTGTCATCTGATGCTTTTCCTCCAACCGACTTGATCTTGTGCAAGGCAAGTGGATATTCCTTTGGATCGTAGATCTTGATCAACAACTTGATGCCAGGTTTTCCAAAGATGGTCACGACCCTTGGAACCATTCACCTCCAGGCACTGGACACATTTCAACCAGTTGCTTTCATCACATCTTTCATCTCTCTACGTGGCCAAACCAACATAATCAACAGCATTGTACCTCATTGTCAGGAGAGTCAGTGCTGCCAAGACTCCTCAGTTTATCACGAGGTTTCATCTCCTTCCAGGAGGAGCCACACATACATATAATATAATATAATATAATATAATATAATATAATATAATATAATATAATATAATATAATATGGCCATTTTGATAGCCTTGGAAATATTTTCAGACATATAAAGTATATACAGACATATAATGTAGATCTAATGTAGCTCTATGAACTTCCCCGTTACATAAGGTGTTATTGCTTATGTACAGATTCTAATAAGCATTTCCTGCACCTACTTAGCTCTATGTTTTTATGTCAGTTTTCATGAAGAGCTTATGTCGGTGTAATGTAGCTCTATGAATGAACCCAATGTAAGTCAAGTGTTGTATACAAACTCTGACATGTTGTCATGCATTTTCTCCATAAGATTGATGATGTAGTTTCATATCAGTTGTCATGAAGAGCTTATGTAGGTCTTATGTAGCATTATGAACACCTAAGTAAAGTGTTACAGCTTTTATACCAATCCTGACTGATTTAGGCACGCATTTCCCACACTAACCTACTTTTATAGTTTTATATCAGTTTTCATGAAGGGCCTATGTAGGTCTTATGTAGCATTATGAACACCTAAATAAAGTGTTACAGCTTTTATACAAATCCTGACTATATTTAGGCACGCATTTCCCACACCAACCTACTTTTACAGTTTTATTTCAGTTGTCATGAAGGACCTATGTAGGTCTAATGTAGCTCTATGAATGCTTCTGTTAAGTAAGATGTTATTGCGTTTATACAGATTTTGGTTTATTTCTTACAACTTGGGTATATAGTTAGGATGCAGTGCTGCTGCACAGCAACTACTGTTCTTCTACGTGTTTCTTCTTCTTTTTATTATTCCTACGCAAATTTCAATTTCGAATAACTCAATAACCGTACGTCGCACACAGACAAACAATATATCAAAACATGCGGCTCGATCGGACTCGCTATGCTATTACTTTTCTCTACAGAATACGATTTTTTCGCGACGTAGTCGTGAAAAAATCATCCAAAAAAAACCCATTCATTTCTATGGAATTAATTGGAAAAAAAAGCACTTTTTCAAACATCCGCTGCTCTGGCATGCTTTCACCTAGAGATGTGATTCAAACTCTAAAACGTAGGAAAACTTCTCCTCTGTGGATCTGGCATTCAACTTTTCTGCTAGGTTCTACACTTTCGGATCAGTACTGGCTCAAACACCATGTAGGTTCCGGGAGAAAATCCGGCTTTTGAATGGGTGTCTATTGCGTTACACACCAGTGGAGCTCGTTTACTTAGAGTGTAGAGAGCTTGAAAAAATAGCTCAAACTTTCTCGCTTAAACTGTGTTTTCAGCCACAAATTTCACTCTACAGACATGATTTTCTCAAAAGTAGTAGTAAAACTTGTCCTGATTCACACAATGTGTCTACCTAAACGATAGGATTTACAGTTTTTGAATGAGAATCCTCAAACTGAGGAGAGTGCAGCCGAGAGGCCTCATTGACACCCATTATAAACGTGACAGAAATGTCACTCATTTTTAACTCGCTCTAGTGTCCTCATTTTTAACACTACAGACAAAAAATTACATCAGTTTATTCAGGAGACCCTTCTAGCGCTCACTGTGAAAGACTTTTGTGAATAGCTGCTTTCATTTTTGAGTTATTTGTCATTGTTCGAGGCCTGCTCCTGAGCAAAAAACAGCAGAAAACTGACAAATTCTTGTGTGTCTTAACGCTTCTGCTCAGGCCCGTTGCCATGCCGACTGGGGCCGGTGAGGGAGCGGGGGGGGCTGCTGTCTCAAGCACACACATAAATCATGGCATTGTAGCTTCATAGCAGGTGTAGGTATCATGCCGCCATCTTGTGTCAGAACTACAATTCCCAGTAAACTTCCGTGTGACCTACGTCACGCGTGGGCGGGATCATCTACGTCATCATACAAGGAAACATAAAACAATGGGACAACGCTTCCATCTTGCTCTCTCACGTCTGGCTTCCGATGGATCTGGATGTATAAAGAGGCGCGCTCTCCACCCCAAAAAGACGTCTTCATTCTTGCAAGATCCATCACTCAGTGCGATTTTCTTTCTTACCCTTGGCAAAGGTAAACTCTAGAGTCGCGCGATCTTTAAACTCAACCTGAGTTACAACTTGCATTAGAAGTGACGTCACGACTGCAGCCCAGGCAGTCAGAAGTTAAGAAGCGATTGAATCCTTTTTAACTCAAAAGCACTGTGCATCTTATTCTGATCAGAGACTTTTCCTCACGAACGCTGAGGTTCGGACCAAGAATCCTCTGCTTTCCACGGGACCCACCCAAGTGCTCCGCTGGACCCGAAAGTTTTCTCCGCCTCCATCACGAGCGGCTCACGTGCTCCCACGGCGAGGCCCGAGACGACACCGGCGAATAGTTCTTCATATCTTGCTAAAGGCAGGATTAAGTAAGATTTTGGCATTTGGGCATAATTAGGATAGTCTTAGGAATTTGCTTTTATTTGAAATAGTGTGAATTTAAACCCAGGTTTATCTGTTACACTGTTAGACACGCAGCGTGTTGATTTATTTTGTTCTATGTCTCTCAATTGTTTAATAGATAGGCTGCGCATGCTTCTCTCTCTCTCTCTCTCTTATTCTGACTAACACTAATTTCTTTATCATACATTTTGACCTTATCAAGGTTTCAGTGAGTTTGGTAATGTTATGAGTGTGGAATCTTTTTGTTACTGAGAACACGTGCTCACCAGGCCTGACCAGGCCTGATACACTTTAGATAGCTTCCCTTTGTCTTTAGCCACACGTGCTCAGTAGGCCTCACCAGGCCTAACAAACACACTTTAGCTAGGCCATAGGGCCTTTCACAAACACACTAGCAACACAAGGCTAATCTAGGCCTCCACCATGTTGTTAGGGTTTTGCTGGGATTCGAACCTGATTCGTTGGTGTGATAATCCAGCAAACCCCCACTAGGCCACCAGGGGGATGACTCAAATGCAGAGGCGTGAGGCGGAAGTAGAAAAAGAATCAAAAGGTTTATTTAAACTATATACACTATATACAGGGCAAAACAAAAGACAAAAAAAAACAAAGAGTATAATCCAAAAGAAAAGCAAAGTGCAAAAATTCAAAAGCTAAGAAGATCAAAAAACACAGTACAAAGGAAACTGGAGATAAACATAACAGCACAAAGACTCCGTGACAAGAGGACTGAACTCAGGGGTATAAATAGACAAACTAATTAAGGACACAGGTGAAGATAATTAGGCAATTAACACAAACACAAAACACAGGAACAGTGGCGGCCTCTAGAGGCCAAAATAAACACGACATGAAAAGGAAATAACAGCGGCCTCTAGAGGCCAAAACAGTCCTAGTCCTAACAGGACCCCCCCCTCTAGGAGCGTCTCCTGACGTTCCCAGGGCGATCCGGATGGGCCGAATGGAAGTCCCGACATAGTTCTTTATCAAGGACATCCCGAGCAGGAACCCAGCAGCGCTCCTCAGGACCATAGCCCTCCCAGTCCACCAGATATTGCAACCCGCCGCGGACCCGGCGGGAGTCAAGCAGGCGATTCACAGTGAACACAGTCTGCCCCTGGAAGATGCGGGGGGGTGGGGGGTTCCTAGGGGCAGGGGCATACGTAGACGTCAGTACGGGCCGTAACAGGGAAACATGGAAAGTGGGGTTGATCCTCAGAGTCCGGGGCAACTGGAGCCGGTAGGAGACAGGGTTCACCCTGCGCACCACCTTGAAGGGGCCAATGTAGCGAGGAGCAAGCTTGCGGTTCTCCACCCGCAGTGGAAGGTCCTTAGTGGACAGCCAAACACGCTGCCCAGGGCGGAAAGCGTGTGCAGGTCTTCTATGGCGGTTGGCCTGAGTCTGGTTGGTTCTGGAGGTCTGTATGAGGGTCTTCCTGACCTTGCTCCAGGTCTTGCGACACCGTCTCACATATTGGTTGACCGAGGGCACCCCCGCGTCCTCCTCCTGGTCCGGGAACAGAGGTGGCTGGAACCCGAATTGGCACTGGAATGGCGACAGCTTGGTGGCCGATGACTGCAGGGTGTTGTGGGCGTGCTCCGCCCATGGCAGCCAGGTGCTCCACGATGTCGGGTTATCCATAGCCAGGCCTCGCAGGGTGGTTTCCAGGTCCTGGTTGAGCCTCTCCGTCTGACCATTGGACTGTGGGTGAAACCCAGAGGAGAGGCTGGCAGTGGCTCCGATGACCTTGCAGAACCCGTGCCACACTCGGGAGGAGAACTGGGGCCCTCGGTCTGAGACGATGTCCTGTGGAAGACCAAAGACTCGGAAGACATGATTAAACAAAAGTTTCGCAATTTCAAGAGCAGAGGGGAGTTTGCACAGTGGTATGAAGCGGCAGGCCTTGGAGAATCTGTCAACTAAGACCAAAATGACCGTGTTACCTTGTGACTCAGGGAGACCCGTGATAAAGTCGACTGCCACGTGGGACCAGGGACGCCGGGGAATGGTCAGAGGATGCAGGAGACCCTGGGGACGCTGTCGTGGGTTCTTGGTTCTGGTGCAAACCTCACAGGACAGGACAAATGACCTTACTTCCTTCTCCATGTTAGGCCACCAGAAGCGTCTTTTCAGGAAGTCCAGGGTCCTCCGAGCTCCCGGGTGGGCGGTGAGAGGGGAAGAGTGACCCCACTGGAGAACCTTGGCCCGGGCTTGATGTGGGACGTACAAGAGGCCTGGTGGCCCCGTCCCAGGACCGGGGTCCTGGCGTTGGGCTCGTCGGACAGCCTCCTCAATACCCCAGCGGACAGGGGCCACAATCCGGGACACAGGGATAATAGGCCCGACTTCATTCTCCCTGTTAGTGGCAGAGAACAGTCTGGACAGTGCGTCAGGTTTGGTGTTCTTGGAGCCGGGGCGGTATGAGAGGGTGAAGTCAAACCGACTGAAAAACAGGGCCCACCTAGCCTGTCGAGGGTTCAGTCTCTTGGCTTGCTGGAGGTACTCCAGGTTCTTGTGGTCAGTCCAAACCAGGAATGGATGTTGTGCTCCCTCCAGCCAGTGCCTCCACTCCTCAAGGGCCAGTTTGACCGCTAGCAGTTCTCGATCCCCCACATCGTACCGGGACTCAGCAGGACTCAGGCGGTGGGAGAAGTAAGCGCAGGGGTGCAGCTTTCCTTCCGAACGTTGAGAGAGCACCGCGCCGACACCACTGTCCGAGGCGTCCACCTCCACGATGAATGGTTGGGAGGTGTCCGGGAGAACCAGAATGGGTGCCGTGCAGAAGCGGTCCTTGAGGTCTTTGAACGCCTTTTCTGCCTGAGGAGACCAGCCATAAGATCCACCTGTCCCTTTGGTGAGGTCAGACATGGGTGCTGCCACAGAACTGAAGTTCCTGATGAACTTGCGGTAGAAGTTAGCGAATCCTAAGAACCGCTGAACCTCCTTAACGGACTTGGGAGTAGGCCAATCCCGGACGGCCAGGGTCTTGGCAGGGTCCATTTGGAGTTGGCCTGTCCGTACAATAAATCCCAGAAAGGAGACCTCGGGAACATGAAATTCGCATTTCTGGGCCTTGGCGAACAGATTGTTCTGTAGCAGCCTCTGGAGAACCTGGCGGACATGGTGGCGGTGCTCCTGCACGGTCTTGGAAAAGATAAGGATGTCGTCGAGGTAGACAAAAACGTATAGGTTAATCATGTCCCTTAAGACGTCGTTGATTAGGGCCTGAAAAACAGCTGGTGCGTTGGTGAGTCCGAAGGGCATCACCTGGTATTCGTAGTGCCCAGACGGGGTGTTAAAGGCAGTCTTCCACTCGTCTCCCTGTCGGATACGGATGAGGTGGTATGCGTTCCGTAGGTCCAACTTGGTGAAGACGGTGGCGCCTTGGAGCAGGTCGAAAGCTGTGGACATCAGCGGAAGGGGATATCGGTTGCGCACAGTGATCTTATTCAGGCCCCTGTAATCAATACATGGTCGGAGCCCCCCATCCTTCTTGCCGACAAAGAAGAAGCCGGCTCCAGCAGGTGAAGTGGAGGGTCGAATAAACCCAGAGACCAGGGCATCTTTGAGGTATTCCTCCATAGCCTTGCGTTCTGGCTGAGAGAGGGAAAACAGTCTGCCACGAGGAGGGGTAGTCCCAGGGAGCAAGTCGATGGCACAGTCGTAGGCCCGGTGCGGAGGAAGAACGGCGGCCCTGCTCTTGCTGAATACCTCCTTGAGATCCCAGTACTCTGTGGGAACTTGAGATAACTCGGTGAGATCAGGGGGCTCGGCAGGAGACACAGGAGAGCTAGAGAGCAGACAAGAGGCATGGCATGCAGGGCCCCATTCCACAACCTGGCTAGTTACCCAGTCTATGCGAGGGTTGTGGCGAGTAAGCCAAGGAAGGCCTAGAATAACTGGGAACTCAGGTGAAGGAATCAGGTGCAGGGATATTTCTTCCTTGTGACCTTGAGACTGGAGGAAGACTGGAGAAGTAACTTGAGTGACTCTTCCATCACCTAACGCTTGGCCATCGAGGGCAGACACAGATAGAGGGACTTCAAGAGGTGCAGTCGGAATATTGATGCTTTGGGCGAAGTGAATATCCATAAAGTTCCCAGCCGCCCCTGAGTCTATCAAAGCTTGACAAGAGTGGACAGACTCACCCCAGGAGATGGAGACCGGGATGTAGATTCCTTGGCCAGGGAGTCCGGGAGAGAGGGTAGGCCCCGTCACAACCCTCCCTCGGCTGGACGGGGCGGTCCTTTTCCCAAGAGTTCGGGACATGATGCTCGGAAGTGACCAGGCTTGCCACAGTAGATGCAGCACTTGTCCCTCCTTCTGCGCTCCCTCTCAGATGCGGAGAGGCGAGTACGACCCACTTGCATGGGTTCTGGACAGTCACTGAAGGAGGTAGACGGTCTCCAGGTAGAGGTAGGGAGGCTGGGGGGGCTCAAGGCTTGGTGGCGTTCTCTCATCCTGTTGTCCAGACGAATAGCATGTGAGATGAGGGTTTCGAGGTCACTTGGGCATCCAATAGAGGCCAGACCGTCCTTGATGGGGTCAGACAGACCATGGTGGAAGGCTGACACCAGGGCAGTCTCGTTCCATCCACTTACTGCTGCGAGTGTTCGGAACGAGATGGCGTAATCTGCGACGCTTCCTCCTTGCCGGATGGACATGAGCTTTCGGGCTGCGTCGGTACTGATGTCTGCCTGATCGAAGACCCGAAGCATCTCTTCAGAAAACAGCTGGAAATCAAAGCACTCAGGTCCCTGTCTTTGCCAGATAGCAGTAGCCCAGGCTCGCGCCTTACCAGCTAATAAGGTGATCACAAAGGCAATCTTGCGGCGATCCGTAGTGTAGGTGGTAGGCTGAAGCTCAAAGGTGAGTTGACACTGGGTAAGGAACTCTCGGCACTCACTGTGCTTGCCGTCATACCTCTGTGGTGCAGGAAGGCTGGGTTCGCGAGGTGAAGAAGGCAGCATTGCAGGAGGCACTGGAGCAGGAGTGGGAGCTGGATCAGGAGCAGGAACTGGATCAGGAGCAGGAGATGCAGGCAGAGATGTCAGCTGTGCCAGGGTTTTCCCAATTTGCTGAAGCAGTTCCTCGTGGCGAGCGAGGGCCTCACGTTGGCTGGTGAGCGTACGTCCATGAGCGTCCATGGTCGCTCCGAAGCGTGTCAAAGCTGCCATAATTCCCTGAAGGTTGGCCGGGTAGACAGTTGAAGCAGCCTCTGCTGAGTCGGTCATGACGGAGTCTTTCTGTTAGGGTTTTGCTGGGATTCGAACCTGATTCGTTGGTGTGATAATCCAGCAAACCCCCACTAGGCCACCAGGGGGATGACTCAAATGCAGAGGCGTGAGGCGGAAGTAGAAAAAGAATCAAAAGGTTTATTTAAACTATATACACTATATACAGGGCAAAACAAAAGACAAAAAAAAACAAAGAGTATAATCCAAAAGAAAAGCAAAGTGCAAAAATTCAAAAGCTAAGAAGATCAAAAAACACAGTACAAAGGAAACTGGAGATAAACATAACAGCACAAAGACTCCGTGACAAGAGGACTGAACTCAGGGGTATAAATAGACAAACTAATTAAGGACACAGGTGAAGATAATTAGGCAATTAACACAAACACAAAACACAGGAACAGTGGCGGCCTCTAGAGGCCAAAATAAACACGACATGAAAAGGAAATAACAGCGGCCTCTAGAGGCCAAAACAGTCCTAGTCCTAACACATGTGTAGTTAGCTACACGAGGCTCAACACAGAGCTAATCCTTTGTTCTGTTTAGATAACATTCTTTTGTTTAGCTACCAACAAGCTAGGCCTCCACCACGTGTAGTTAGCTACACGAGGCTAAACACATGGTCAAGTCCTTCACACTCACTCTCTCTCTCACACACACACACACACACACACACACACACACACACACACACACACTGTTTTAGCTAGCCACAAGCTAGGCCATACACACACACCACACATGTATATACACCTCACTGCTTGTATATATTGATTATCCATTTTTTTTTAATCTTTGTATAATAAATTCATTTATTATCAAAGCTGTGTGTATTCATCTTGTTGGTGAACAACATCTGAAGTCCCCAATCTTCTCAAAGAATTCAAAAAGGGTGCAAATGTTATATAATATGGTAAGTGATCTTAATAATTTGGAAATGTACCATAATTTAGCTGTTTGGTAATTTATTATTAAGCACCAGGATTAATGGTATGATTCACTAAATGATTCATTGAACGATTCACCAAATGATTCACTAAATGATTCATTGAACGATTCACCAAATGATTCACTAAACGATTCATTGAACGATTCACTAAATGATTCACTGAATGAGACTGATTCTATGGTATGATTCAATTCAAACGAGTCAAAGTAAATGATTCAATGGGATTGATTCATTTTAATTATTAACCTTCAAAATTTAATGAGACTGATTTAACGAGATTGATCACTTAATTTCAATAATTAACTGATTGCACCCACAGATAAATTGGTGCCCCGTGTGAGGCGATTGGTTTGTTGACTTCTGGAATATTGTTCAACAACAAATAAACTCAGTTGATTCAGCAACTGCTAAGGTATATCCCCAGGTGTGTTAAAACGGTTAACAGTAGTGTGATAACCATATCACCAATACTCATAACCTATTTAACTTAGGATAAGAGAGCATTTCCAAATAAACCTTATTAATTAATTACATAGTTAATTAATAATGATTAAATTAATAATTAACTTGATTAATTATCTAGTATCCAGCCTAAGTAAAATGGCATCCCCTCATGTCTCAAAAATGGAAGACAACGCTCAAGACGTGTCTCTCCTTGAGGTCATCGCAGACCTTCTTCACTGCTCTGCCTCCGGAAAGGCAAACATTAAGAGCATGAGTGAGAGTGAATGCCAAAACAACTTAGATAACTCAAACAAACATATGAGAGATCCAAAAAGAACAACTATTAGTGTCCAAGCGGCACTAGGTAAGCTATTCCTATCATACTTCCAAAATGCTGATTCAGAAATCAGATGCCTTCGCGGAGAGGTTGAAAGGCTGACCACCAGCAACGCCAAGCTGACAGCCGATAATAATGATTTACATAGGGAGTGTGAGCTCTTGAAGACCTCCCTTGATGATTGCACCAAACGGCTAGAGAAAGCCGAAATGGTTGCTAAGAGGGTTGCCCAGGAGCAGACCCCCCAAGAGCAGCGCGAGGGGCGTGAAAGACCCCCAACAATGCGCCAAAGCTCGGAGCGGGAAGAGGCGTCCGAACCGGACACCGTAAATGATCTGGTCGAGGACCAGACATCCCGCCAAACTCCATCAACTCGCTACACGACTCCGTCGTCGTCTAGCCAGGATGGAGCCGCCCTGCGCTCATCCCGAGCCCAGGCCCGTAGCACACCTAGGTCAGTGCGCTTCAGTCTCCCTGATCCATCTTCAAATGAATCAGACCACGAATCTAGTGCGAAACGGGAACAACACCAGAGTAGCTTAGATAATGAGTGCTCAGAAGAGCCAAGAAGGTCGCACAAGGACGTGCACCAAACCCTTCGCTTACGGCAAATTGACCTACTTGCCAAAGATGTCGAGCGATTCGATCCCGACAATCAAAGAACAAATGTAAATAACTATTTACGAGAAATTGATCGATGCCTGATGGACCTGCCGAACGCCACAACACGTGAAAAACTTAGACTAATCTGGAAGACCTCCAGTAGTAGCGTTCGTGCCCTTTTAGAGACACTACCCCCAAACATTCGCGATAGTTATTCGAAACTTCGCAATTACATGAGGGAAGAATATGCGCCATACACGGACGAAACCTCCGCGATATTGTGTGCATTACAAATCAAACAAAAACGGTCTGAGGCGCCTCGTGAATATTACAGACGGCTACATACTGCCTATTTCCAAGGTAGTAGCGCACCCAGTTTGGAAGAAGATAGAGGTTTCATATCTCTCTTCTTACATAACCTCCACCCAAGCGTGCGGACCCATGTCACACTGACGTGTCGACAAGGTCGCTATTCGATGAGGGAAATTAGGCGACTAGCCCAAATGACCTGGGAGACCATTGTCAAAACCGCAAACGGAAACGATGATGACCCCAGAGTCCTTAGCCTCCAGGGTGAGGACAAGCCCCCGCTAACCTTGGAAGGAAGCGAAGCTCCAAAAGGGGGACCCACCTGGAAAAATTCCGGTCCAGCCCGATCCTTGCCGAACCATCACAAGGGTGAGTGGAAAAATCGACAAGGTAAGGCCAGGAAGGACCAAGGGCGAGTCCACAGTGACTATGGCGATCGCCCATCAAATGAAAAGGGTCGTAGGGAACAAAATGGTTGGCAGCAAAACTGTCATCCCCGCTCTGACCAGAAACGGCAGAAGCGTTCCGACCGTAGCTCTAAACGCAAGGGTAGAGACGACCAACACAGTGACTCAGACCAACCTGGTGAGTTCCACTCAGAGCTGGACTCTTTAAAAGCCCAGTTGGCTGAGATTAAAGAACTGTTACAGGAGACGTCAGACCCCTCAACAGAGAAAACAAAAGAGCCCAAGAAAAATGACAAAAGACCAGTCACTGGCATGACTAGGCCAGGAACCACGGGTATATCTCGTAAAAGGGGGAGAGAAATCCCTCTGAAACAGCAGGCGAGGGTCAGGATGTAGGGCCCCCCCTGGTGGCGAAGGCAAACACACAAAACGCACCTCTCATGTGCGCTAAAGTCTTCACCACCATTTCTCAGACACACGGCTCTCACAAGGCGACCCAATCCCAACCAAGCCCTGCAACATAAACTTAGTCAACTTCACACAAAACAAAACCCCACAGTCGTTGGATCCCACAAAATATGCACAAACCCGTTGCGACGAGATTAGTGCGAACACTGATCAACCAAGCGCCACGCGAGATCAAATTTCTGATGAACTTCAGTTCATGTCTTTGCACACCAAGTCCGGTGTCGAAACACCCGACATCGCGATTCCCCCTAGTGGCAAAAATCTTCCTCTATCCATCGACTCAGAAACAGACACCCATTTCACCACTGGTGTAATGGCTGCGCTGTGGAACATGTTAGGCGTCGAGGTGAAATTCCATATCGCGTACCACCCTCAATTCTCTGGTCAGGCTGAACGAGCCATTCAAACCATTGTGAGCATGCTGCGAGAGTATATCACAAACCATGGTAAAATTTGGGACGTGAAACTTCCCTTGGTGCTAAGGGCCATTCGGTCCACCCCTCATTGCGCCATTGAAGTCACACCCTTTGAGATGATGACTGGGCGAGAGTCGGTTCTTCCCCCGCATCTCCTATACAAACCAGAGGCCATGAGTGTCACGATTGCATACACCGCACATCAACATGTCGCCGACCTACAACGCCACCTACAGTCAATCTTTACAGGTGCCCAAAAGAATCTCGATTCGAGAGTAGAAGGACACAAAGCCTACTACACCCGAATCTCAGAGAAATTCCTACCACCCTGGTCGAGACCTTTCGATCGTGGGAAAACCATTCCCCGTCGCGTATCACATTAGGACATCTAGGCCTAATCAAACGCTTTCATATCGATTTCCATAATCGAATCAAACCTTGTTGAACAGTCCTCACTCCAAAAGGGGGTGGACGACAGCTAGGCCCATCATGTCCACCTAGCTTGTACGCATCACTCAACCATAAGCGTACACTAACATTCCAGGTCAGACTTCACCAACACAATGAAGTAACCCTTCAGTATAACATGGTAGATAAAATACTAAAATCTGCTATTATTACTAGTGTGTATTCATCGCAAATACACCTGGCATATAGTCTTGGCAGTGCTATCCTCACTTTTGTGAATCCACAAAACTTAGAGATATGCACCCCACTAAAGACATCCACTGGGTCTGCCCAGGCAACCCATACATAACACTACACACCTAGCTAGATAAGATGGTCTGTGTCCCCGACAGCTAGCCGCAGTAGCGCACGCTTTCTAGCCAGACCCCCCACTGCTATCACCTTCCCAGAAGATTAGGTTTGCCAACCCAAACACTAATACTTCTTTCCTTCCTTCATTTCTTCTCTTTTCTTGTTTTTTTTTATGCATAAGAAATTGAACACTACATGTTTCATGTTCCATGTTTAATTTTTTTTATGTGGTTTTGATCTAGTTAGTTAGATAGTGATTATATGCCCAAAATGCCCATAGTGATTATATTATGCCCAAAATGCCTCTGTCTCCAACTGTCTTACTGGAATTCACAAGTTTAGTCTTCACAGGACACCATGGACTGCACAGGACAAGTCTACCTCAAGGACTATGGACACGGCGATGATACGATACGGTGCTCTCAGTGCTACGACTCCGTCATACCCCTGAGACCAAAAGGGGGACTGTAGGTATCATGCCGCCATCTTGTGTCAGAACTACAATTCCCAGTCCACTTCCGTGTGACCTACGTCACGCGTGGGCGGGATCATCTACGTCATCATACAAGGAAACATAAAACAATGGGACAACGCTTCCATCTTGCTCTCTCACGTCTGGCTTCCGATGGATCTGGATGTATAAAGAGGCGCGCTCTCCACCCCAAAAAGACGTCTTCATTCTTGCAAGATCCATCACTCAGTGCGATTTTCTTTCTTACCCTTGGCAAAGGTAAACTCTAGAGTCGCGCGATCTTTAAACTCAACCTGAGTTACAACTTGCATTAGAAGTGACGTCACGACTGCAGCCCAGGCAGTCAGAAGTTAAGAAGCGATTGAATCCTTTTTAACTCAAAAGCGCTGTGCATCTTATTCTGATCAGAGACTTTTCCTCACGAACGCTGAGGTTCGGACCAAGAATCCTCTGCTTTCCACGGGACCCACCCAAGTGCTCCGCTGGACCCAAAAGTTTTCTCCGCCTCCATCACGAGCGGCTCACGTGCTCCCACGGCGAGGCCCGAGACGACACCGGCGAATAGTTCTTCATATCTTGCTAAAGGCAGGATTAAGTAAGATTTTGGCATTTGGGCATAATTAGGATAGTCTTAGGAATTTGCTTTTATTTGAAATAGTGTGAATTTAAACCCAGGTTTATCTGTTACACTGTTAGACACGCAGCGTGTTGATTTATTTTGTTCTATGTCTCTCAATTGTTTAATAGATAGGCTGCGCATGCTTCTCTCTCTCTCTCTCTCTCTCTCTCTCTCTCTCTCTCTTATTCTGACTAACACTAATTTCTTTATCATACATTTTGACCTTATCAAGGTTTCAGTGAGTTTGGTAATGTTATGAGTGTGGAATCTTTTTGTTACTGAGAACACGTGCTCACCAGGCCTGACCAGGCCTGATACACTTTAGATAGCTTCCCTTTGTCTTTAGCCACACGTGCTCAGTAGGCCTCACCAGGCCTAACAAACACACTTTAGCTAGGCCATAGGGCCTTTCACAAACACACTAGCAACACAAGGCTAATCTAGGCCTCCACCACGTGTAGTTAGCTACACGAGGCTCAACACAGAGCTAATCCTTTGTTCTGTTTAGATAACATTCTTTTGTTTAGCTACCAACAAGCTAGGCCTCCACCACGTGTAGTTAGCTACACGAGGCTAAACACATGGTCAAGTCCTTCACACTCACTCTCTCTCTCACACACACACACACACACACACACACTGTTTTAGCTAGCCACAAGCTAGGCCATACACACACACCACACATGTATATACACCTCACTGCTTGTATATATTGATTATCCATTTTTTTTTAATCTTTGTATAATAAATTCATTTATTATCAAAGCTGTGTGTATTCATCTTGTTGGTGAACAACATCTGAAGTCCCCAATCTTCTCAAAGAATTCAAAAAGGGTGCAAATGTTATATAATATGGTAAGTGATCTTAATAATTTGGAAATGTACCATAATTTAGCTGTTTGGTAATTTATTATTAAGCACCAGGATTAATGGTATGATTCACTAAATGATTCATTGAACGATTCACCAAATGATTCACTAAATGATTCATTGAACGATTCACCAAATGATTCACTAAACGATTCATTGAACGATTCACTAAATGATTCACTGAATGAGACTGATTCTATGGTATGATTCAATTCAAACGAGTCAAAGTAAATGATTCAATGGGATTGATTCATTTTAATTATTAACCTTCAAAATTTAATGAGACTGATTTAACGAGATTGATCACTTAATTTCAATAATTAACTGATTGCACCCACACAGGTCACACATTCACGGCCAGCGAACATGCGTGACCGAATTGCTTCGCGCACTGCATCCTCTCACAATTTCCCCCGGAGAATTGTCCGGTCTAGTTTTAAATGTTATGAAAGACTTATGGAGGAGTAATGTAGCTCTATAAACACCCATTTTAAGTAAAGTGTTACAGCTTTTATACCAATCCTGACTATATTTAGGCACGCATTTCCCACACCAACCTGCTTTTACAGTTTTACATCAGTTTTCATGAAGGACCTATGTAGGTCTTATATAGCATTATGAACACCTAAGTAAAGTGTTACAGCTTTTATACCAATCCTGACTGATTTAGGCACGCATTTCCCACACCAACCTACTTTTATAGTTTTATATCAGTTGTCATGAAGGACCTGTGTAGGTCTTATGTAGCTCTATGAATGCCTCTGTGAAGTAAGATCTTAGTTACTGCTTTTATACAGATTTTGGTTTATTTCTTACAACTTGGGTATATAGTTATAAATGTTATGAAAGGCTTATGTAGGAGTCACGTAGCTCTATGAACACGCACTTTAAGTAACGTGTTATTGCTTTGATACAGATTTGGGTTTATTGAGCCATTCATTTCCTCTGGATCAGATGAAAATGGCTCTGCATCATACAGCAGACGCTAGAAGCGTCAGTGTCCTTGTGTGCTCTTTCAATCTGCTGAAAGTGTCTTAATTCAGTTTGTCCTTTGTCTATTTTTGAAACAGCATTGGTCATGGCTGTATGAACAGTTATGAAGCATCGATGTTTGTTCATCATCTCTATGAGAATAAAGCTGAAATCCGAAATGCCTAATTATAGTTAAATCTCTCTCATTTATCAAGCTAAGCAGCTGCTGTGTGTGTGTGTGTGTGTGTGTGTATTCCGTATGTCATAATGATTATAAACTTCCAGCAGTGGGATGAAAGACGACACACTTTCACAGGAGGCATAAATCCCTCTTCTCTCAGCCAGGTTTGAATACAGGCACTATTATTTCTTTGGCCTGAAGATGAGCCATTTGATTTGTTTTATTTACGCACACAGCAGGTCACTTAGGTGAAATATGTGGGAAACTACTGCCTCCTGGTGGACAAGTGAAATACAGACACCTATTAATTAAACAAATGCATAATCATTTGGATGTACATCAAAATACTTTCAAAAAAGACCATATGTACAACTATAACCTGTTATAATGCGTTCACAAGGTACTTTATAGACTAACTTTGCAAATTGTTCCAGTAATATTGATGAAAACTCACAAAAAAAAAATACAGTGACAGAGAAAACATCATGGTAACACTTTCTCTGAAAGTCATATCTATGAACACATTCCTGTCTAGTCATAGTGCATTCATTATGCATTATACATGTTGTTATAGTTTTATTGCCTTATTGATCTTTATTTTGCATTAAGAACTGTTAATATTAATATGTTATAAGTTAAGTAGTGTTCATAACATCTTATATCACCAAGCACCACTTTGAATAGTGCATGATGAGAAGATACAGTATAATAGTGACAATGTGTTATAAGCATTATCCTGCTTATAGTACATTCCTTGAACAATTTCTGAATGCCTCTGCATTATACGTAAAACAATGCTACTGTTTCCAAAATAATTTTAACCATGTGTGTGTAAAGCCTTATGAATGCGTTATGACATGTAATTAATGTATTCATAAGTCATTATGCATGCTGTATGACCTTATTAGAAAGTGTTGCGATATTTTTACCACCAGGTTGCACCGTTTGGAGATCAAGACCCCAACGAATGACTGTATTTATGTTTTAAAATAAATAAATAAATAAATAAACAGACTTGTTACAAATACTCTATTGTGATTGGTTGGAAAGAAAGAGCACCTCCAAATCCCTGGTTTATATGAATGCACTCGTTCTGAGGCGTTATTGTTTCTATAGTAACAGCTTGTTCACAGGGACTTAAAGCAGATTTTAAAATGTGTGAAGTTTATTTCACATTTATGGAAGGAGTCTCCAGTGTTAGGGGTTTATGTTTCCCAAATACAGAGAGAGAGATAGACAAAGAGAGAGAAAGCAAGAGAGAGAGAGTGGGGAGCGAGAGAGAGTGGGGAAAGAGAGAGAATGGGGAAAGAGAGAGAGTGGGGAAAGAGAGAGAGCAAAAGAGGGAGAGGAGAGAGAGAGAAAGAGAGAGAGACAGAGACACAGAGAGATACAGAGATAGACAAAGAGAGAGAGCAAGAGAGAGAGAGAGAGAGAGAGAGAGAGAGAGAGAGTAGGGAAAGAGAGAGAGAGCAAAAGAGAGAGGAGAGAGACAGAACGAGAGAGAGAGAGCAAGAGACAGAAAAAGAGAGTGAGCAAGAGAGAGAGACAGAATGACTGAGTGAGAGACAGAGTGAGAGAGAGACAGAGAGAGAGTGACAAAGAGAGAGAGACAGAGAGAGAGTGAGTGAGAGAGAGACAGAGAGAGCAAGAGAGAGAGAGGGACAGAGAGTGACAAAGAGAGAGAAAGCAAGAGAGAGAGACAGAGCTAGAGAGAGTGGGGAGAGAGAGAGAGCAAAAGAGAGAGAGAGGAGAGAGAGACAAAGAGAGAGAAACAGAGAGAGAGTGTGAGAGAGACAGAGACACAGAGAGAGACAGAGATAGGCAGAGAGAGAGAGCAAGAGAGAGAGAAAGAGAGTGGGGAAAGAGAGAGACAGAGAGAGAGCAAAAGAGAGGAGAGAGTGAGAGACAGAGAGAGAGTCAGAAAGAGAGACAGGGAGAGAGAAAGAGAGAGTGAGACAGAGAGACAAAGACAGAGAGACAGAGTGAGAGAGATACAGAGTGAGTGAGAGAGCGAGAGACAGAAACAGACAGAGTGAGCAAGAGAGAGAGACAGAATGACTGAGTAAGAGAGAGACCAGAGTGAGCAAGAGAGAGAGAGAGAGAAAACAGAGAGAGAGTGACAAAGAGAGAGAGACAGAGAGTGAGAGACAGAGTGAGTGAGAGAGAGAGAGAGAGAGAGAGAGAGAGAGAGAGAGACAGAGAGTGAGCAAGAGAGAGAGAGAAAGTGAGAGAGTGACAAAGAGAGAGAGACAGAGAGAGCAAGAGAGAGAGAGGTTGCTGAGGGACTGACATTGTTGTTCATGGATGCTCCAAAGCCATGAAATGTAACTGTAACTGGATAAAAAAGTATGACATATCATTCTTTAATAAATAAGAAAATAGCTATCACTGGCTGTTTGTTGTAGCTGTAATTGGAAAATAATCAACACCTGTGTGGTTACAGTAACTTCGTTTCATCACACTACATCATTATTGATTATTTTCCTATGGAGGACTATCACGTGACACCATGTTGCCTGGCGAGCTTTGTGTTTAACAACGACCGGCACAAGTACGCGAGTGACTGTAAACCCAATTCAGTAAACATCTACAGATAAGCTTATAGAAGCTCCATCTCAAAGAACCTGTCGTGCTTTTGGATGTAATAACAGACGTGGAGATAAACCTGGTTCAACTTTTCACCGCTTCCTGGTGAACCCAGAAAGACAAGAAAAATGGAGAGCTGAAGTTAAACAGGAAGAGAAACATTCCCGTGTGTGGAGAACATTTTATATCAGGTTAATGTGAAAGCGCTGTGTAACATTAAAATGTAGATCTGGATGTGGGCTTTGGTTTGGACGTGATATATTTTATTAGACCTAATGCTTGGTGAGACTAGCAGCAGGTTTGTTATGTACTGATAATGTAGACGAGACTAAACACTATAAAATATGCTAGATCTAGGCCCTGGTTTGTTTGAGCTTACATTTATCATAATAAGGTATTTTTCTTTATCAGGAATTTCCCAGAACATTCTGGCACGAAACCCATCTCAGAATATTGGTAGGCATCTATACTTTTGTAAGCATTTAGCATCTCCAGTGTATTTAGAAATCCCAAATACTAAATAGCTCAGGATGTTGTTGTGTTGGTCAAACAAAGTCCAAAAACTTTAGATGCTCTTTAGTTGTTATGCGCTTATTTCAAACATTGTGTCTGGCTGTTACTCATACCTGTGTTCAATAATGGCAGGAAGAGGGCAGGTGGTCAGGCAGGCAAGCAGGTGGCACACAGTGGGGTAAAATCCAATTGTTTGTAGAGATCCACAAAAGGGTTATTCCAAAGGTGTAATTTCCCAAAAGGGTGAAATCAAAGTCATCTAAGAGTTAAATCTAATGATTCAAGTGTAGCTTTGAAGCTTGATGTTCAAGCATATCATGGAAACAGTATAAAACTATTGGCCACCAACATCTTCCACTGTCAAACTGAGACTAGTCTGAGCACATGGAAGACACTGTCATTTACCTGAACAGGTGACCTCAGGCTGTGGCAAAATAAAAGTTCGAAGCTAAGTGCCCTTTTCCACCAAAGCAGTTCCAGGGCTGGTTCGGGGCCAGTGCTTAGTTTGGAACCAGGTTTTCTGTTTCCACTGACAAAGAACTGGCTCTGGGGCCAGAAAAACCGGTTCCAGGCTAGCACCAGCTCTTTGCTGGGCCAGAGGAAAGAACCACTTATGTCAGCGGGGGGGCGGAGTTGTTAAGACCAACAACAATAGCAAGATCACGAAAGGTTGCCATTTTTAAGCGGCAAGAAGCAGCAGCTGTACAAACGCGAAGTCATCCATTATTATTGTTGTTGCTGCTGCTGCTGCTTCTTCTCCGTGTTGTTGTTGCTATGATGTTCGCGCCAAGGTTTATACAAACGTAGCGACGTAACTGACTTATACAGCGACGTAACTGACGTATACAGCGACGTAATGACGTGGCTCCGCTTAGCACCGCGAGCTATGGAAAAGCAAACTGGTTCTCAGCTGGCTCGCAAGTTGAACGAGTTGTGAACCAGCACCAGCACTGGCCCCGAACCAGCCCTGGAACTGATTTGGTGGAAAAGGGGTATAAGAGTCTCTAGTTTAGAGTCTCTAAACCAAAGCAGGTTTAAATTAAATTTGGCTCCTACAGTCGTTGTGTCCCAAACCCGGTAGCTGGTTTGCCAAACACTTTTCAAGTGGAATAAATACATTTGTGGGTAAATTAAGAAGAAGAAGACTTTATTTTTGTTACATGTACACTCAAGCACAGCAAAATTCCTCCCCTGCATTTGACCCATCTGAAACTGTGGACACATACACAGAGAGAGAGAGAGAGAGAGAGAGAGAGAGAGAGCAGTATGCAGAATAAATACAGAATAAATACATTTGTGGGTAAATTATATGGATCTGTGATGCCTGCATGCTAGGGCGTAATTTTGGGTAGGGATGCTAGGGACACGTCCCTACCAATATTCAGCCGCTACTGTGTAATCATGATCAATAAAACCGATGTCCTAACCTGAGCAATGATTATATGGCACACAAAGGGTTAAATGTATGACACTGCTAATAATCCTCCCTCTAACGTAGATATCATTCTCTGATTAGCTACCTGTTTCTCGCTAACTTACATGGTTGGCTATCCCAGCTGTCACTCCATCTGCTGTAAAAGCAGCACACCTCCCACAGCAGCCGTGACTACCCGCCCATCAACCCCCCGTATCTCACACGTACACACCTGACCTACCCCACGCACCCCCACTCTCCGTCAGCCTACAAATTGAGCTGGACTTCGATGTCCATGCATGCTTGCCCTACGACTCGCATGCTGACTTGAGTATCATGGATGACGGCCCCCTTCCCAAGAAACGAGACATTCGTTCATTCTTCTTCAAAGTCAAGAATGTAAGTGCAGGGTTTCCGTAGAGCTTTAAAAACTCAACAAAAGCTGCATTAACCTATAAGATCTGCATGACATGAAATTATGATTGCTAATGGAAAAAAAACACCTTTCGGAAGCTCTGCCTTGGATCACTTTTGTGTCCCCACCAATGTCAAAATCGAAGTTACTCCCTTGCTTGCATGTTTCAGCTTTTGGATGTAACACAACCTGCTGGTATAAAATACATTTTTAATCATTTCAGAGAGATTGTACTGACTGCAGTCATCTCGATTCTCATTATTAACTGTTGCAGCTGTTTCTTTGTTTACCGGCAATATAGCAGATGCTGCATGAAAAACAAAAATCTGTGATGCCAGTGAAAGTCCTCTATAACATCATGATACAAAGTGTGTGTGGATTTTTTTTTTTTATATCTTACTTTAGACTTTTTATAAGCCCAATTATCTATCATGAGCATGCACATGTTACTTATTAGTCTTGGAGATGAGAGTATTCAGGTTTTATCTGTTCTCTTGATATTTAAACAGAAAAAAATTAGGGAATTTAATTTTCGGTTGCTCTTTAAAGGAAAAATGTTCCCGCAGTTCTCTAAATTAACCCAGGAGATGTAGTGACTCTTAATTGGGACAATTTTGACTCTCAGGCTGAGATTAGTACGTGGGATTGTCAGACAGGAGAATAGAGGAATGACATGACTGTAGTAAGATAAGTTAATTTAATAAACCATTTTTTAATCCTTATCTGCTTTTCCTTCTTTTCCTTCTTTTTATTGCTTTAATGAAAAGGATTTAATTTCAGCATTTTGTCCTTATTTAAGCTGAGAGCTGAAAATAAAGAAACCTGCTTTAGAAGCATTGATACTTTTACATAAAGTGGACATGGATTTGCCTTTTTTTTTTTTCAAACGCAATCTAAAACCCCCTGAGTTATTACAGGCTCCTGCATTAAACACACCATGTCCTGTTTTTCTCTGTCGAAAGCCTCCAGCGTTAGCGACCAGCTCACCCTGAACAATCCGATTAATGACTTTGATTTCTGGCCAAGTCCAAGCAGGAAGGAAGGAATGTCATTTAGTTTTTCCTGTAATTCCTGAAGGACATCATGGGGTTCACACAATCATGGCTCTCATGAAGGCGATAAAAATGGACAGAGGAAATGATTCAGGTGTAAAACTGACGTAGAACCAAGACCAGGTGTCCAGACGATGCAAACAAAGACCTTCAGCAAGTTCAAAATCCCTGCGCTCCAAGGCAATAATAATAATAATAAGGGCGGCACGGTGGTGTAGTGGTTAGCGCTGTCGCCTCACAGCAAGAAGGTCCGGGTTCGAGCCCCGTGGCCGGCGAGGGCCTTTCTGTGCGGAGTTTGCATGTTCTCCCCGTGTCCGCGTGGGTTTCCTCCGGGTGCTCCGGTTTCCCCCACAGTCCAAAGACATGCAGGTTAGGTTAACTGGTGACTCTAAATTGAGCGTAGGTGTGAATGTGAGTGTGAATGGTTGTCTGTGTCTATGTGTCAGCCCTGTGATGACCTGGCGACTTGTCCAGGGTGAACCCCGCCTTTCGCCCGTAGTCAGCTGGGATAGGCTCCAGCTTGCCTGCGACCCTGTAGAACAGGATAAAGCAGCTACAGATAATGAGATGAGATGAGATAATAATAATAATAAGAAGAAGAAGAATAGGTTCAATTTACATAGCGCCTTTCTAAAAACCCAAGGTCGCTTTACAATTATTTTTTTATATTATTATTATTATTATTATTATTATTATTATTATTATTATTATTGTGCAAAATATTATATTATTTTTAAAAAATGGATTGAAAATGAATTTTTTAATATTGAATTTTTTTAAATAAAATAAAATTCTGAAAAAATTTAGTACGATGCAGGTTTAAAAAGCTTTATTTATTTATTTATTGTTCTTTTACTAATACATTATTATTATTATTATTATTATTATTATTATTATTATTATTATTATGCCCATACGGTTGTGGTTATATGTGAATATATAGTCAAGTCAAGTCAAGTTTATTTGTATAGCGCTTTTAACAATAGACATTGTCACACAGCAGCTTTACAGAATTTGAATGACTGAAAACATGAGCTAATTTTATCCCTAATCTATCCCCAATGATGAAGCCTGCGGCGATGGTGGCAAGGAAAAACTCCCTCAGACGACATGAGGAAGAAACCTCGAGAGGAACCAGACTCAAAAGGGAACCCATCCTCATTTGGGCAACAACAGACAGCATGACTATAACATTTAGCAAGTTAACTGTAGTCCTCAGCCATAAAAGCATTACTGTAAGAGTCCAGAGCATCTTCCAAGTGTGACTTTCAACTGTCCATATGGGGCCGTCCTCCACAGGAGCGATGTGATGAGACTCCCATCAGACACAGGGCACCAGGCTGGATCAGGCAGGTCCGAGGAGTAGAAGAGGTCAGCATCTCGATCTCAGGATTGACATGTAACTCGGGGGGACACAGGTTGTTAGGTATGCCCACTGTCACCTGAATAAGTAGGAACAGTATACATATTGTACTGAGTGCAAGCAGGGACTCCGGCAAAACTAACTATGACAGCATAACTAAATGGGGAGAGCCAGAAGGTAACACAGGCATGAGGGAGCCCCGGGACATAAAGCAGCAGCCACTACACTGTCAACAAACTCGAGTGAGCAAGTGAGTGGGGACTGACAGCATCCATACATCCCAGTTTACCAAAACACTCTGTCTGAGGACCCTCCAGATCTACACCTTTACCTCATAAACACCATTAACACAAGGCTTGATGAAACAGATATGTTTTCAGCCTCGACTTAAACGCTGAGACCGTGTCTGATTCCCGAACATTACTTGGAAGGCTGTTCCATAACTGTGTATAAAACGACTCTCAGTTCGCACAAGCATTGTAAACTAAACTGTGATCCCTTGCCTGACTTTCCTAAGCCTTATTACTTGTGTGGATTATCTGGTGACAGATATAGTTTTATATTTTGGTTTGCACTCTCTGTCTTCACCTGTGATATCCTGTGTGCGCCTCGCCTGACCATTGCCTTTTTGTTTACACTGACTTTGTCTGCTAGCTTTGAATTGAATAAACTCTCTGCTGCTTTTACGTCCATCTGTCATCTGCATTCCTGACACTGTTACTGTCTGCATAAGATCAAGTATTTTGGTATGAAGACACATTTTTTATTTAACTAAGTATCCTGTATTATAAATACATGTCTGGCATTTTGTAACAAACTAAACCACCTTTGGACTCCTTGGTTTGGGTGAAGCCCCAAATATTTACAACATCTGGCTTTGCCCCTGGTTAACACATTGACTGTTTTATATGAATAAAATGAGAAGTGTGATCAATACATAAAAAGTAAAAGTTTATATCATTTGTAATTGAAATTATGATAAACTTTTCAATGATTGTATGATTCACATTTACAGCAATTTGCACACTGTTTTATTCTTATTGCAGCTGGTGCGATAATCATGTTTAAAGCTCTTTCTATAATGCACCCAGAATTCATCTAATCTCATTATCTGTAGCCGCTTTATCCTGTTCTACAGGGTCGCAGGCAAGCTGGAGCCTATCCCAGCTGACTACGGGCGAAAGGCGGGGTACACCCTGGACAAGTCGCCAGGTCATCACAGGGCTGACACATAGACACAGACAACCATTCACACTCACATTCACACCTACGCTCAATTTAGAGTCACCAGTTAACCTAACCTGCATGTCTTTGGACTGTGGGGGAAACCGGAGCACCCGGAGGAAACCCACGCAGACACGGGGAGAACATGCAAACTCCACACAGAAAGGCCCTCGCCGGCCCCGGGGCTCGAACCCAGGACCTTCTTGCTGTGAGGTGACAGCGCTAACCACTACACCACCGTGCCGCCCACACCCAGAATTATCAGAGAAAATTGCAGTGAAAACCAATGAAAATTATCACATCACACATCACATTATCTCTAGCCGCTTTATCCTTCTACAGGGTCGCAGGCAAGCTGGAGCCTATCCCAGCTGACTACGGGCGAAAGGCGGGGTACACCCTGGACAAGTCGCCAGGTCATCACAGGGCTGATACATAGACACAGACAACCATTCACACTCACATTCACACCTACGCTCAATTTAGAGTCACCAGTTAACCTAACCTGCATGTCTTTGGACTGTGGGGGAAACCGGAGCACCCGGAGGAAACCCACGCGGACACGGGGAGAACATGCAAACTCCGCACAGAAAGGCCCTCGCCGGCCCCGGTGCTCGAACCCAGGACCTTCTTGCTGTGAGGTGACAGCGCTAACCACTACACCACCGTGCCGCCATGAAAATTATTATTATTATTATTATTATTATTATTATTAAAGTATTTTTTTACATTATTTATACATATACACAAAAACTAAAACAAACATCTCAAAAGTAGGGCTGGAGTTTTTCTACAACTTCTTAATGTATAAATATGTGTTCTTATATCAGTACTGCAGAACTGCATGAAAAAAAGAGTTGAGAGCTAAATCACACACTGGTACTAATGGAAAAAAAACCACTTTCATGAGACGTGAAGGCTGAGGCCTGTGTGTGTTTACCTTCACTGCTAGCATTTTAACCACAGACATGCTAAGACAGATAAGAGAGAAAATACAGATAAGATCTTGTAGCACACTGAGAAAATTCTCACAGGCACGCATACACGCTGTCTCTGTCTATCTCTCTCTCTCTCTCTCTGAAATCATTTTTACATTAAGTAACTTTTTAAACACCTGCATTATTCTGCCATTAACATTGGTTAAATTTACATTATTTTATTGTTTAGAACTGGATTGCGTATTTCAGAACATTCATAGTAAAGGCGAAAATGCACATTGATACAATGGAAAAATATAATAATAATAATAATAATAATAATAATAATAATCTTCAGTTGCAGCGGCACGGTGGTGTAGTGGTTAGCGCTGTCGCCTCACAGCAAGAAGGTCCGGGTTCGAGCCCTGTGGCCGGCGAGGGCCTTTCTGTGCGGAGTTTGCATGTTCTCCCCGTGTCCGCGTGGGTTTCCTCCGGGTGCTCCGGTTTCCCCCACAGTCCAAAGACATGCAGGTTAGGTTAACTGGTGACTCTAAATTGAGCGTAGGTGTGAATGTGAGTGTGAATGGTTGTCTGTGTCTATGTGTCAGCCCTGTGATGACCTGGCGACTTGTCCAGGGTGTACCCCGCCTTTCGCCCGTAGTCAGCTGGGATAGGCTCCAGCTCGCCTGCGACCCTGTGGAACAGGATAAAGCGGCTTGAGATGAGAGATCTTCAGTTGCTACTTTATATTTATTGATAAGCCTCTTATACACAGTGCCCTCCACAATTATTGGCACCCCTCGTTAAGATATGTTCTTAGGCTTCTAATAAATTCATTTTTAAAAAAAAATAATATAGGACAGCAATGCAAAAAAAGAGAAAAATCCAACCTTTAATTCAAGTGCATTTATTCAGTGTGAAAAAATCCCACATTAAGAAATAATTATTTTACATGAAATCATGTGTGCCACAATTATTGGCACCCCTGATGTTAATACTTTGTACAACCCCCTTTTGCCAATAAGACAGCACTTAATCTTCTCCGATAACATTTCACAAGATGGGAGAATACAGAGAGAGGGATCTTCAACCATTCCTCTTTGCACAATCTCTCTAAAGCATTCAGAGTCCTGGGTCCTCTCCTATGCACTCTCCTCTTCAGCTCACCCCACAGGTTTTCAATTGGGTTGAAGTCTGGGGACTGAGATGGCCATGGGAGGAGCTTGATTTTGTGTCTGGTGAACCATTTTTGTGTAGATTTGGCCACATGTTTAAGGTCATTATCTTGCTGAAAGACCCAGTGATGACCCGTCTTCAGCTTTCGGGCAGAGGCCACCAGATTTTGATTTAAAACGTGCTGGTATTTCAAAGAGTTCATGATGCCGTGCACCCTAACAAGGTTCCCGGGGCCTTTGGAAGAGAAACAGGCCCACAGCATCACCGATCCTCCCCCCTTCACAGTGGGCATGAGGTGCTTTTCCGCATATTCATCTTTTGTGTTACGCCAGACCCACTTAGAGTGTTTGTTGCCAAAAAGCTCTATCTTGGTCTCAACTGACCAAAGCACATGGTCCCAGCTGAAGTCCCAGTACCGCTTAGCGAACTCCAGATGTTTACGTTTATGCTTGTAAGTGAGAAAAGCCTTTTTCCGTGCATGCCTCCCAAACAGCTTGTTGGCATGTAGATAGCGCCTGATGGTTGTTATGGAGACTTTGGCCAAGTTTACATTAGACTGTATCTGTCTCGTTTTCTTCGCGGATGCACTGTCAGTTTACATTAAAACGCCTGGAAACGCCGGGAAACGGGAATCCGCCAGGGTCCACGTATTCAATCCAGATCGAGTCTGGTCCGGTGCTGTGTAAACATTGAGAATACGCGGATACGCTGTGCTGAGCTCTAGCTGGCGTCGTCATTGGACAACGTCACTGTGACATCCACCTTCCTGATTCGCTGGCGTTGGCCATGTGACGCGACTGCTGAAAAACGGCGCGGACTTCCGCCTTGTATCACCTTTCATTAAAGAGTATAAAAGTATGAAAATACTGCAAATACTGATGCAAATACTGCCCATTGTGTAGTTATGATGGTCTTTAGGCTTGCCATCCTTCCACTTGTAAGTGGTAAGTGACTTGCGCACAGCGGCTCAGTCCCGAATCACTGCTCGTGCGCTTCACTCGCGCGCTCTGTGAGCTGCGCAGGGCCAGAGTGCGCACCCTCCAGAGGGCACTCGCTGTTCAGGGCAGAGTGATTTGGAGTGCAGCCGCTGAGGAGGAAGCGATGACACATTTCAACTTACGTGCCGAATTAGTCATGTGATTAGCGTATCCGTGTATTGGCGTTGCTGTGTGCACGCGAATCGTGTATTGGCGTTGCTGTGTGCACGCTAATCATTTTTAAAAACGTTAATCTGATGATCCGCTGATACGGTCTAATGTAAACCCCACCTTTGTGACTCCAAGATGCTCCTCTTTGATGCAATTCTCTAACAGTGAGCTTTGGAGAACTTTTTACTTCCCTTCCCATCCTCCTCACTGTGCGTGGTGGCAAGATAAACTTGCATCCTCGTCCAGGCTTGTTTGCCACTGTTCCAGTTGTTTTAAACTTCTTGATGATTCCTCTGACTGTAGATACGGGCCGGTGTAGGCGAGCGGCTATTTTCTTGTAGCCATTGCCTGACTTATGAAGGTCGACACACATCTGCCTAACTTGAATGGTGTGTTGTCTAGTCTTTCCCATGTTGAAGAGTGGATAAGAGAAATAGGCCTCTGTGTCACATCATATTTATACCCCAGGGAAACAGGATGTGATGAATTACTAATTAAAGGTTCCTAGATCCTCTGATCCACTTTATAAACTACAGTAGAAATGACAGAAATGCTTCAATTACATTTATTTTCTAGGAATTGTTATGGGTGCCAATAATTGTGGAACAGGTGATTTTATGAAAAATATTTCTTAGTCGGGGATTTTTTTTTTAATTCACTTGAGTTAAGGGTTACGTTTTTCTACAATTTTCAGTGTGAGATTATGCTTCTGCAATAAAAACCAGGGGTGCCAATAATTGTGGAGGGTGCTGTATATATGTGTGTGTGTGTGTGTGTGTGTGTGTGTGTGTGTGTGTGTGTGTGTGTGTTTCATATCAAAGAATAATCATTCTTATTATTTAAAAAATCATTATATTATTTTTTTTAAAAAGACTGAAGAATATTTTTAAATATTTAAACTATTTTATTTATTTTTAATACATTAAAACTCTTAAAAGATTTGCATGCTGCAAAAAAAAAAGCTTTATTGATTGATATTTTTTCAAAAAAATATTTGGGGTATGATTTTGGCAGCATAAGTGCTGTACATTAGTCCATTATTATTATTATTGTTATTATTATTATTATTATTATTATTAATGACCATTTATAAAAATGGTCATCAAAGAGAAAAGCCTTTAATTCATATTTAATTTTTTTTATAAATAATGTCTAGATATCAAACCAAAACAACAGCAGCTCCGTTCTCTTTGTATGTTTCTTTTTTATTTCATTTCAAAACAGAAAATAAAACAGAAGACACTTTATTTGAGATGATACATATTTCAATATTAGGAGGCACGTTGGATGGAAAATATCCAGAACAAAAGGATTTATGATTACAAGCGAACAAAGCGCCATCACACGGATGACGTCTAGAAGAGCAGAAGAGCAGAGGAGTGCGTGTCAGTGTGAGCTGAACTGAACTCCCGAGTCAGTGAGTCAGGAATCCGAAATTTAGCTCCACAAATCATTTCTGCACGAAGTGTTGAAAGAGAAAGAGCAAAAAAAAAAAAAAACCTAAAACCAAAACTAAGACAACAGTAAAAAGCATGTGTGTGTGGGCCGTCTATGTGTGTGCCAAATAGTGCTTCTTTACAATAATGCAACAAAACAATAAAACGCCATTGCAGTGAGGACAAGGCGTCTGAAATGAAGGATACTGCATGAATGAAAGTCGTTTCTGTTTCGTCCAGATTAGAAAGAAAAAGTCGAATGTGAGTGAAAGCTTGGTTATGAATTTAAACAGTATTACACTACACAGTACAACAACAGTGAATATCTTGCATAAGTGATCACATGCATCGTCAACGTACCCTGAATCAAGTCTCATGAAAGATACAACTGAGGACTAATATTACAAAAAAACAAAACAAATAAAACATATTTCTTCTTTTTAGTTTCACAATCTCGACGCTTGGCTCACTCCATGTCGCCTTTTTTTCATTTTCAGTTTCATATAAAGCAACTCGGCCTGTACAGTATAATACCATGTCATATTTTTTTTATTTGTATTTTATTTTCATTTTTAAGAATGCATTCAGAAGCATGTACAAGATGGCAAACAGTACACATGGTTTATAACAGTAGTACGTCATTTCTGTTTCTTTATTAACATTAAAATGATCATTTATTTATTTATTTATTTATTTATTTATTTCTCTTTAATTGTAACTTATTTCACTTATTTATTACCAACACAGTGTCTTGTCAGTTGCCAAAATCTAACCCAGCGTGAGACCAACGGAGTCGCCCTCTCCCAAACTACAAGAACTGCTCCCCTTTGTCTGGTGGAGAACTTTTAACATTTGCTCTGCAATTTAAAAGAAAAAGACATGTTTAAGTTTGCAGTTAAAACTAAAAAAAAAAAATCATACTTGTTGCGTGTTAGAGAGAGAGAGAGACAGACAGACAGAGAGAAAGAGAGCAATGCGTGCACATTTGTAACAAAGGTTTAGGGATGTAGGATCAAATAGGATAAAACACACACACACACACACACGTATACATGCATACACAAAACACACAAACACACAAAAAGCTTCGACCCACATTTTTTTCTTCATCAGGTTCTGACTTAAAGAACGAAGACGTGACACAGCGTATAGCAGAGACACAAAGATCCAAATTTGAAATCTAGAAGTAGGAGGAGGACGAGAAGTAGAGGGTGGACAGGGACAGGGACAGAAACAGGGACAGAGCGGAGCTTGACCAGTCCTCGAGTAAAGGCAGGGAGGTTTGGTCAGTCAGGGAAGCTAGTCTCACTCAATAACTCAGCCCTGAATTATGGAAGAGAAGAAGACAGCGAGACAAGAACAGCATTAGAGGACGATTCACCCGGCTCCTAAACTCAGGTTAATGTGTTAAAGACACGCCGAGGTTCTGTAGCTCACATGGAACATCTGGTACGGGTATTAAAGCTTTAGTACAGCGCAGGGTGTAACAGTGACATCGTAAACCTTCTTATACTTTTACATGATATCAATTTCTACAAATTCAGGAAGCACACTGAGAAGGTTTTTCGGTGTTTCTTAGATGACGATGATGTGAATACTGACAAATTTGGTCGTGACCAATAATTCATCTTTATGGAATTTACATATTACTGTATATATATATAGAGAGAGAGAATGGAGAAGCTTGCATACACTGTTGAGCGTAAAAAGTTTGCATCCCATATGAACAAAATTAAAAATACAGTGTACGCTGTTGGGCAGCACGGTGGTGTAGTGGTTAGCGCTGTCGCCTCACAGCAAGAAGGTCCGGGTTCGAGCCCCGTGGCCGGCGAGGGCCTTTCTGTGCGGAGTTTGCATGTTCTCCCCGTGTCCGCGTGGGTTTCCTCCGGGTGCTCCGGTTTCCCCCACAGTCCAAAGACATGCAGGTTAGGTTAACTGGTGACTCTAAATTGAGCGTAGGTGTGAATGTGAGTGTGAATGGTTGTCTGTGTCTATGTGTCAGCCCTGTGATGACCTGGCGACTTGTCCAGGGTGTACCCCGCCTTTCGCCCGTAGTCAGCTGGGATCGGCTCCAGCTTGCCTGCGACCCTGTAGAACAGGATAAGTGGCTACACATGATGGATGGATGGATGGATGTACACTGTCAGAAGTAGGGATACAGTAGGAGTCCATTTCTGCCCCCCAAGGTACTACACTAATGTACCCCCTAGAGCTCATTATTGGACTTCAAGGTGTACCTTTTTAGGGTCAAAATGGTACATTTCTGTTCCCAATCAGTATATAAAAGGTACAAATGAGTACCTTCAAGAGTCCTGATCCAATAACAAGCTGTTGTACTGCTAAAGGTACAATAATGTACTTTGTTTTATGAGAATGTACTCTATATGAACACCTGACCATCACTTCCACACGTGGTTCTTCTGCAAACTGATTTTGCCACATGATTGTAGACAAAGTCTCTGTACACTGCAGCATTACAAGTTCCCTTCATTGGAAAAAACTAAGAAGAGAAAGTTGGACAGGATTAGAAATTAAATTGCATTACAGGTATTTAGCAGATGCTCTTATCCAGAGTGACATACAGGACACCCAGAGCAGCCTGAAGAGCAGTAGGGGGTTAGGTGTCTTGCTCAAGAGCACTTCAGCCATTTCTGCTGGTCCAGAGAATCAAACTGGTGACCTTTTGGTCCCAAAGCTGCTTTTCTAGAAAGGTAATAGAAATGACTATAGAAATGAGAATATTAGAGGGACAGGACATGTGGGACAGCTTGGAGACAAAGTGAGAGAGGTGAGATTGAGATGGTTTGGATATGTAGGAGAGATCCAGGGTATTTTGGGAAAAGAATGCTGGAGATGGAGATAGAGTTGCCAGGTAGAAGGAAAAGAGGAAGAGCAAAGATGAGATTTATGGATGTGGTGAAGGAGGATCTGAGGACGGTTGGTGCAACAGAAGAGGATACGGTGGACAGGAGGAGATGGAGGGACATTATCCGCTGTAGAGAAGCCTAACAGGAACAGCCAGAAGAAGAAGATGATGGCTGAGATGAAAACCAAGATGAAATGACAAAATGTTGACTAAAAGGTAAATCATCCAATAATGCAGCTCAGCCACTGCAGCACATCAGCAACCAAACTTTCCTTCTTTTATCTGGTGCCATTACTTTTGTCCTGGTGGAATGTCTAGGCTTATTTGTCATATTTTCTTTTGGTTTCTTTCTTTCATCCACTGTGGTGACTCCTAATGGGAACAGCCAAAAGAAGAAGAAGAAACTAAGAAACCCAATATAGCTGCTCCAGCATGACACTGCGTCTGTACACAAAGCAAGCTCCACGAAGATGTTCTTTTATAGAAGAAGTCAAGTGTCCTCCACAGATCCCTCACTGAATTCAATCCCACTGAACACCTTTGGGATGAACTGGAACTCCAACTGCATCCATCAGTGTCTGATCTTTATAACTAACACTCCTGTAGCTGGATGAACACATGCACCAAAATCTAGTGGAAAGCCTTCGCAGAGGAGAACAGCGAAGGAGGACTACATCTGGAAAAGGATGTTCAGGACGTTCAACAAGAGCATATCAGCATGATGATCAGGAGTCCACAAACTTTTGGCTATCATGCAGTAGGGATGGAACACTATAGTTTTCCATAAGTAGTCTGAAAACTGTTCAGTTCTTGGAGATTAGATGTGTATGAGTTTTCTTGATGGCTGCAGCGAGCAAAGTCTGGAGTCTGAGATGATCACGGAGAAATGATCACTTTTTTATTTTGGGTCTTTTTTAAAGAATTTTTCCATATTTTTTTCCGAGGTGTAAGAATGAAGGTCTGACCTACTTTTTATTGCAAGTACATTTTATGGTTTTGTTGTTGTTGTTTTTTTTTATCTATAAACTGTCCCTTGTTGATTGTCCCTCAGAGGATGCAAACCTTTTTTTTTCTTTTTTTCATCATTTTTTAAATACCATAAATCTCAGTAGGCGTTCCTAAATTTGACTTGTGATATATTAGTACAAATACTGAACTGATTTTTTTTTATTTTGTTATTTTTTAAAAAGTAGGGTTTTTTATTATTAGTTTTTTATTAGGTGTTTTTGTTAATTTTTTTTTTTTTAATTAGATGAAAGTATCAAAGGCTCTCTGAGCTCTGTGTACACAAGGTGACAAACAAATCTACATTTTGGAGACAAGACTTCAGCATTCCACTTTCTACTACTTTCTTCTTGATGGATTTTCCATCAATCGAAACGTCTGATTAAAAAAAAAATAAAAACCCAATGGATTGGAAACAGCGGTAAAGCTTTCTCTGAATACAGAATTCATAATGCATTTAAATTGTATTCGAGTGCATACATAAGGCCTATGAATGCTCATAAGTCGCTAGAGTAATATGCATAACACTTTATAACCATGAATACAGCTGTACGACCAGCACGACTTAACAATATCAGTCGGCATGACAGATTATAATGTCTGTGTAGCAATGATGTAATGCATTATAACAAGCTAATGAAGGTTAAAATGCATTATAACACCTTCGGTTTCTCGGATTGGACTTTTCTCCCGTGTATTACGACAGGTCATACATACACGCTTTATAAAGTGTCATGCACTCAACTATAGCTTCTTATGAATGTTTATACAGCCTTATGTCATGCATTAGTATTATATGTTATATATGTGTTTATAATGCATTATGAATACTTATACAAAGTGTTACCAGTGTAGCCAATACTTAGAGATTTCACTGTAAGAGATTTAGTTGTTTTCTTTTCTATAAAGGTGCATCAAAGGCAGAAATGACATCAGGAACCCTTCCCTAGAATTCTATGAAGGATAGTGTCGCGTCGTGTGATTTTTGTCCCAGATGCTCTGTTTACAGAATGCATAGAAACGGTGTTGAAAAGCGTGCGATGTTTTGCGCCATTTTTACTAGCTGATCCAGTAACTATCAACGAATAATCATCTCAATAGCGCCCCCTACGGGATACATTTACCACTTTTAACATCATCCACGACTGAGACGAGTATAGATCTTCCTTCTGGTATAAAAATCACCAAATGGCGTTTTGATTTGTCGTGAAAATGCATCAATCATGCGAATGCAGTTTTCACGCAACATTCGCTTGGCGGTGGCACTAATAGTTCACCATGTGTTTTGACCTTCCGGCCAGCATTTTGTGCTCTGTTGCTCAACAAATCTGGAAAATTCGCCAATAATCTACAGTCGAGATTGTCTCCTGATGGATTCACAAGGTTCTGTGTCGTCTGTAGTCAGCGCCTGGAAAATGGACCATTTTGGGTTGCAGATTTACAGGAAGTTCCCTCGGTCCAATTTCATTTTGGTTTGTATTTCCTGCATCATACGGAGGCTTGGTAGTTTAATGCAGCAGGTATAAGTCAAAATCCGTAATCTAGTACGAAAATCTGGTGGACTGGCACATATAATGAACGATGCAGACATTCATAACACTCATATGGCATTATGAGAAAATTTAATGCTGATATAATGTGCAAACTGTATTGCATGTTTTTAAATAATTATATCAGACGTCATTATATGTATACATATACTGTTTATCTGGCCTTCACAGAAAGTCAGAAAGTGTTCCATGTTTTCGTAATTATAAGTCATTATAACAATGTGTATACTGCCTTATGAATGCATTATAAAGATTTGAATGCATTCACAAGTCAATACAGAGTATATATACTGTATATACAGTGGATATAAAAAGTGTACACACCCCGTTAAAATGATCGGTTTTTCTGATGTAAAAAAAATAAGCCCACGATAAATTATTTAAAAACTTTTCCCACCTTTACTGTGACCTATAACCTGTACAGTTCAACTGAAAAACAAACAAATCTGTTTGGGGGAAAAACATAAAAAATAAAAAGCGTACAATAAGCTGGTTGCGTAAGTGTGCACACCCTTAAACTAATACTTTGTTGAAGCACCTTTTGATTTAATTACAGCATTCGGTCTTTTTGGGTCGGAGTCGATCAGCCTGCCACATCTAGACTTGGCAACATTTGCCCACTCTTCCTTGCAAAAGCGCTTCATATCTGTCAGATTGCGAGGGCGTGTCTTGTGCACAGCCCTCTTCAGGTCACCCCACAGATTTTCAATTGGATTTAGGTCTGGGCTCTGGCTGGGCTGTGCCAAAACTTTTTTGGGGTCACTGTTGTGCTGAAAGATGAAATTCCTCTTCATCTTCAGCTTTCTAGCAGACACCTGAAGGTTTTGGGCTAAAACTGGCTGGTATTTAGAACTGTTCATAATTCCCTCCATCTTGACCAAAGCCCCTGTTCCAGCTGAAGAAAAACAACCCCAAAACGTGATGCTGCCACCACCATGCTTCACCGTGGGTATGGTGTTCTTTTGGTGATGCGCAGTGTTGTTTTTGCGCCAAACATACCTTTTGGAATTGTGGCCGAAAAGTTCAACCTTGGTTTCATCAGACCAGAACGCATTTTCCTACATGCTTTTGGGAGAGTTGATGTATTTTTTTGCAAAATTTAGCCGGGCCTGGATGTTTTTCTTTGACCCTACCCCATAGTCCAGACATATGCAGAATACGGGAGATTGTTGTCACATGTAGTACACAGCCAGTACTTGCCAGAGATTCCTGCAGCTCCTTCAGTGTTGCTGTAGGCCTCTCGGCAGCCTCCCTGACCAGTTTTCGTCTTGTCTTTTCATCAATTTTGGAGGGACGTCCAGTTCTCGGTAATGTCACTCAGTGCGTTTACATGCACATCCAAATCGAGCTACTGTCGGTAATCGAGCTGAGGGTCCCAGCAGGGGTGCCAGAGAAATCCAATCCTACATGCACACAAGGAAATCGAGCTATTGTGTGAGGTACATTGTGCACCCGAGCCACAGGTGGCGCTACACGCCCCATCGTGTTGGTACACTTCCGGTTGTCGTCATGAAGAAGAGGAGTGATTTCCACTTTACATTCACACCACATGTCATTGCCACCTGTTGGCTACAAACTGTCCTGCGCAGACCACTGTTTTGTAAGACAACTTATTTTGCACAATTGTATATTTTTCTAAAGTCCATTTTTTGCTTACAATTTAACTTATGTCTTAATAAACACACAAAAAGTTCAATTGTTTTTGTTTTTTTGTCTCCTTGTTCCTCCTGACCTCTTCTGCTGCTCGCTACTACTACTGTTGTCATGCCGACCGAGGCTGTTGTGTTTCCCACTTGTGGTCTCGTCACTTCCGGAAGGGAAGTAAGTAGCTCGACTACGTAGCTCGATAGGGTTACATGCACTAAGTAGCTCGGCTACAATCGCATAATCTAGGTCGCGTAGCTCGATTACGAGAAATCCAGTCCGTTTCGATTTCAGCCGAGCTAAGGTGTTTCCATGGCATTTAGAACTTCGATTTCAGTCGAGCTACGGCAGAAATTCGATTTTCTCTATGTGCATGGAAACGCACTGACTGTTGTCCCATATTTTCTCCACTTCTTGATGACGGTCTTCACTGTGCTCCATCGTACAGTATATCTAATGCCGTGGAAATGTTTTTGCACCCTTCTCCTGACTGATACCTTTCAACAATGAGATCCCTTTGACGCTTTGTAAGCTCTCGGTGAACCCTGGCTTTTGCTGGAGGAGGCAACTGAGTAAATGTCTGAACTTTATTTGGGGTTAATCAGAGTCATTTTAATTGATGGCAGGTGTGAACCCAAAAAGACTGAACGCTGTAATTAAATCAAAAGGTGCTTCAACAGAGTATTAGTTTAAGGGTGTGCACACTTACCGTATGAAACCAGCTTATTGTACGTTTTTTATTTTTTATGTTTTTCCCCCGAACAGATTTGTTTGTTTTTCAATTGAATTGTACAGGTTATAGGTCACATTAAAGGTGGGTTTTGAAATTATTCATCATGGTCTCGTTTTTTTACATCAGAAAAACCGATCATTTTATATATAGTCCAATTCTAATTCATTGAAAGTATATTAACGTCTTTATGAGGAGAGAGTGAAATGCTTGTAACATCTGGTCTCCTGAGTGGAGTGTGAGTTTTAGTCGTGATGGTTTGAGGAAATGCCGAGCTGGCAAACAGAGCTCCAACCACACAGCCCGAGGCCAGGCACGAAATCCAAAAACACTGTAAACACTGTCCTTCTCTCCTGACACGCCCAGAGTTCTCTTTATATCTCTCTTATACTTGTTCTTCACCTAATCACAGGTCTTTAACAGTGAGTAAACCCTGATCGCAGATTACACCACTGTTCTACGTGAGGATGAAACTCAACTCAACCATCAGTGCAAATATGGACAATTGGAACAAAATTTTTTTTAATCACCTTTGGGATTTGCTTGACAAACCTCCAGATTATTTCCAATTACTTTTTTTCAATCCAAAAGTGAGCGCTGCCACTTTTTTTCCAAGAAACGTCCATCATAATCGATCTCTCCCCAAAAATGTTTATTTTTTCCAGATTAAAAAAAGTGCAGCCAGAGCAGCTTATGTACACATAGTGAATGTATTGTGTGAAAGCAGAACGTGTGTATCTAAAGCGCAATCTTTAAAAAAGTGGAATCAACTATTCCAGATACAGAGGTGTAATCATGATAAAGGGGAGGAGCTCTGTCTCTTCCGCCCGCCGCTCTTTACATCTTTACACTATTGTTCACGCTTTAATGTGGTTGTAGTTGTGGGTTTTTTTAGACGTACTCCCTGGCAGAAGAGGGCTGTGATTGCCGGTAGTATTGCTGCCCGCCTCGGGCCTCCTTAGCGCAGGAGCAGCAGAGGAAGGAGCCGCCCAGGATCGCCAAGCAGGCCGCCGCCCATCCTATAAACAAGGCGGAGCCAAACTCAAACCTGAAACAAATAAAAAAGGGGTTTTGGTTACATTCTGTGGCTGTGAGGGTGTGGTCAAGCATCGGCTGTGAACGGCAAGGACTTAGGTTGAACCAGCAGGTTCACACCTACTCTGAAGCCTGGGTCCCAGTTCCTCGTTCTCAGGTTTCGGTACCAGGAACCAGGCTTCAGAATGGGTCAGTGATCTAGCATGCACTATCCTTGAAAGACACACCTTAAAAGCAGCCAGTAATTAGACAAAGGTGCAACTCATCACATGTTACCGGCTGGTTCAACCTGACTCCTAATGAAATGTTCATTACATTATTACAGACATTTAGCAGACGCTCTAATAATCCAGAGCGACGTACAACATACCCAGTGCGGTCTGGGGAGCAGTTGGGGGTTAGGTGCCTTGCTCAAGGGCACTTCAGCCATTCCTGCTGGTCCAGGGAATCGAACCAGCGACCTTTTGGGTCCCAAAGCTGCTTCTCTAACCATTAGGCCATGGCTTCCCCCAGATAGAAGATAGAAAATAAAGATAGATAAAGATAGAAGACAGAAAATAAATGAATTTTAGTTCCTTACTTGGCGTTTACAGGTGTGTTTGGATCGAAAAAGTGAACGGAGACTTGCGCTGCGTACCAGGAGACCGACAACAGCGTACACAAACCTAACCAAAAGATAGAAATCAGAGAGGGTTTGATATTTAGAAATTCCGCTCAACTCCCAACTTCCTGTTTATCGGTGGGATGGGATATTCACTCACACTTTCAGACAGATGTCGGGTCTTTATTAATATTTATTTGTGTTATTCCTCAGAAGCTGTCTTGCTCAAAAAAATCACACCTATCCTGATTATGACATCGTTCAGTTTTTCGACAACACTTACAGTGGACCTTCGTAACACATTCGTAAGCACTGAATTAATCTTTTATAAAGATTTATATAAGGCTCATGTCAAAACCTGTGAGATGAGTCTCCAATCATTGTAATACAGGTCATTTATTTATGAAGCCCATATGTCAGCTGTATGAATGATTTTAATGTTCTCGATGTATTTATATCGTAGTGCAGGATAGTGGTGTATTTATAACGCTGTTATGAAGCATTATGTATACCTTATTGTAACTGCATCTATTATTCATAAAAGATTATAAATGTGCTATAACGGCCCTCGGTGTGTACCCTTCAAATAATGTGTTAGCAGTGCTTTCTTTATAAGGCTGTGTGTGTGTGGGTGTATACCTGCGAGTAGGAAGAGGCCTCCTCCCGCCATAGCGATCTTGCCCTTGGTGGCAGGATTGTTGTCGCCCACCCTGGTGCACTTCATGCCCACTACACTCACTATAATGCCCATGAAGCCCATCAGTACAGATATGACCATCAGAGCTCGGCACGTCTGAATGTGGACTGGAACAAAAAAAGCACAAAAAGAATTAAAACGTTCATGAAGTTATTAATTTTTAAAAAATGTGAAAGAGTAGAATTGCTGAAGGTTCACAACATTCATAATGAAAAATAGAAAGAAAGAGAATGGATGCTGTGTTTAAGGGGATCAGGACACGGATAAGCACATGTTAATAAAATATATCTCTGTCAATACATATCACTACTGTAAAGTCTTAAAGGGCGGGGAAAAGACTGGACAGGTTTAAAGGGCGGGGCTTAGATGGCTAGTTGAAGCTCTGCTAAGTCCTCATATATATTTATATAAAGTGAAAAACAAACCAAAGGTGAGACTGGATCAGACGAGTATTCTTAGAAGCTTTTAGGTTTGACTTTTTTTTTAAATGGTAAAGATTTTAAAACTATGGTTTCATGCAGTACAATTAACAGTTATTCCATGAAATCGAGTCGTACATGAGCCGATAGCTGATGAGATGCGTAGCACCGAGCCGTGTACGACGAGATTGAGTGGAATAACTGTTTTATTTTATCCACATTCACTGGCTTTTGAGAAATGGAGTATTTTTATTTTTTGCAAATTTGATCAATAAAAACTTCATACAAAAAGTCCAACAAAATTGTTTCCGCTTAGAATGTAAACAAACTGGCGAAATGACAGGAGCAATTTGTGAAAAATGCGATAATAATAATAATTCTTGAAAAATGCATTTAAAAAAGATGCGTTCTTACCATCAAATACTTTTATTCCATATTTTGTTGCGCTTTTTTGTTTTCAAGTAGAGTTTTTATTTCATCCTTGGTTGGTTCAGCAATACTCTCCACCATTTTGTTTTTCTCTACTCATGGTATATGAGCTGATATCCTAGTAGTAGAGTAGCCAATCAGAGCGCACAATTGCTCATATCCAGTGAATGTGGATAGAATAAACTGTATTATTACTTTTGAGCATTACTCTAGTAAATAAAGATAATATGAAGACCGCTTCGCACTCCTGATCTCTCTGATATGAAACCAAATTGCAAAGCTCTTACTAAAACCTCTACTTTTTTTAAAAAAGAAAAACCCAATGGCTCTGTTATTCTCTTGAGGGTAAATCCTATAATGAGACATTTCTATTGTCATGGGTTTGGTCTCTTTCGTGATGACTGCACCCCATTTGTGGATGGACAGGATGCAATAGCTCAAAAGATGATGATTATATATATATATATATATATATATATATATAAAAACCTGGCGACTTGCCCACGGTGTACCCCGCCTCTTGCCCATAGTCAACTGGGATAGGCTCCAGTTTGCCTGCGACCCTATACATTTTTAGTAAAGATGTGTGTACATATTTTCATCTCATCTCATTCTCTCTAGCCGCTTTATCCTGTTCTACAGGGTCGCAGGCAAGCTGGAGCCTATCCCAGCTGACTACGGGCGAAAGGCAGGGTACACCCTGGACAAGTCGCCAGGTCATCACAGGGCTGACACGGGGCTCGAACCCGGACCTTCTTGCTGTGAGGCGACAGCGCTAACCACTACACCACCGTGCCGCCCCTACATGTTTTCATAGTCCAAAATAACTAAAAATTACCACCACATTTCCAAAACTCTGATTTTCTTTTCAATATTCGACTGCATCACTTGCTCAATCCCAATCACACATAAATTACTATTCTTGTTCACGGCAGAGTTGCTTTACATTTACTCTGGCCTACACGACTCCATAAAAGATCACAGAGAGATAAAAATGCCGACCAAGTGATGAAAGAGCGCCTCTTAAATGTGCTATGTGCCAAATTTTCCAATAATGCAGCTCAGCCATTGCAGTGGTTCCACAATAACGCTTCCTCCTTCCACAGGGCGCCATTACTTTTGTCCTCATGCAATGGCTAGCCTCATTTCCCTTCATTGAAAATCTTCATGATATTGTTGTGTCGAATTGAAATAAATAAGTGGTTTAAACTTGAAGTGTATATAAAACTGGCAGTTATACGATTCGAAGCCAATGGATGGTTTAATTCGGTACAAATCCGGCTTTAACCTCTGGACATCTCTCAAGGTTGTTCTACTTCATGCTCGTGTTATGTCTGACTGGATGCCTCCGTGAAATTCCACACAAAACCCACACGGCTTTCCAGCGCATACAGAACGCCGTAGGAGGGCCTTTATTACATGTTTCGCACTGCCGGCCGGATTAGCGTGGTGTTTTTTTTTGCACAAAGGAGAATTGTTTACTCGTCTGTTGCTTCTTGTGCATGAGACTCATGCTTATAACATGCAAGTCCAGCTTATAACAATGGCTTCTGAACACCTTAGGATCATCCTATGGAGTCTCGCAGGATCTCCAGCTTTCCTCGTTGACCTTTAGTCAGTAAAACGGGAGCACGGTGAAAGAATTAAAGACATGAAATGAAGTAATAAAACATGTTTCAATGAGAGAGAGAGCGAGGAAAAGAAAGAAAGACATCGTGTAACTTTTTTGAAGTCTGATTTACACTACACTTTGAAGCCAGGTTTGAGTGAGAGAAGAGAAAGTGATTTTTATTTTGCCTGCTTTCATCCCTCATGGTGATTTGTGTGGAAACAGGGTGGTTTGACCCAGCAGGGTGTCGCTTTGATCCCCGAGCTCCCGTTTGAATGGAGGCAGTTAGAGTCGAGCTGAGCAGAGGGGCGGAGGTTGCCTCCCACCATCCCGTACCCGGTGCCAAGCTTGGCAGTGCCTGGCACAAACAAAGAAAAGGCCAGCAAGAGTGCACTTTGTCAGAGTGCATACTTCAAGAAGCTGCGTGTGTGTTTTAGGCTTTTGTCTATTGTTCGATGGCTCGTGGGCTACTTTTGTACGTCATATCTGATGCATATGGCTACACATTTCTTGGAAAATAAGACTTTTTTTTTTTTTAAGTCAGGGATGTTTATATCAGAATTCCAAACACGGACTCATGTAGGTTTTGTATCTTGAAATGACGTCATGTATTCATGTTTTATTTAGTGCTTCGCTGAAATCTGTGCGAAGAATCTTTTTGTTTGTTACAAATTTATCAAGCTGCATGCAAGCTAATTTATTCGCAGGACATTTATACGAGTAACATCAGAGCGAAAATACAGTTAGTTGGGAGGAAAAAAAAACTTTCTGTCCTATGATTCGCTCCTGAGTTTGTGCACATTTACCGTACATACTGTACATTTACATTCTGAACTTCGTAAAACAGCTTCGTATAAATCGTATTACTGTTCATGAGTCACTATTTCAAATCAATTATACACCAATTTAATGAATATTATAAAGAAAGCAATCCGGAACTTATCCAAAACGAATATGAATTAGTCGAGCCGTTCGATTAGGACAAAAATAATTTATGTAAGATGTATAAGATTGAACTTTTCAGATCTTGGTAAGGGTTTATGGCATTTTGTCGCGGTTATTAAATGTAAACCAGCAGGTAAGTGAACTCGGTGATTAATTTACAGCTGATTGGTGTTTCAGACGTCATTACACCAGCTGAGAATGATCAAATTATCAGTGAGCACTTTTACTTCCGAGAAAGTTTCCTGGTACCCTAAAAACATCTTTACATCTACAAACGTTCCTCTAACGTTGTGATGCTAACATTTTATTAACGTTCTCTAATAACATTCTATAGGAAACTGTTACTATAGAAGATCGTTACTAGTATTTCTGGAAAATTACCGTCAGCGTTCTAACTTTGACTTGTCGAATACCTACTAATGATGTAATATTGAGAAGCCAAATGTAGAGGTTTGGAACAGACAATCCACCAAATGCTTCCACTTCCTGTTTGGTTATTTATCTGTTTTCTGATTTAGCAAATCAGAAGCTAATGCAGGATTCCCATGGGAAAGCCATGGCCTAATGGTTAGAGAATCAGCTTTAGGACCAAAAAAGTTGCCTGTTTGATTCCCTGGACCAGCAGGAATGGCTGAAGTGCCCTTGAGCAAGGCACCGAACCTTCAACTGCTCCCCAGGCTGCTCTTGGTATGTTGTATGTCGCTCTGGATAAGAGCGTCTGCTAAATGCCATTAATGTAATGTAATGTAATAATTGTCGGATTGTTTCCGAGGAATTGCAGTAACAAGTGTAGACCCTGATTTGTGATGTGATAGGAACTGTTTTAAAGTAGAAATATTGAAACTTCTTCTTACATCTTTTTTGATCAGTGTGGTTAAATCAAGCTGATAGGGTTAAGAGCCTTGCCCAAGGGCCCAACAGTGGCACCATGGAGACACTGGGGCTAAAGCCACCGACCCTTTGATCAGTAACCCAGAGCCTTAGTCCAGTGAGCCGTTACTGCCCCAAAGTAGAAATACAGACACTAAGCCCAATTAAGACCCAGCGATCTGCGGGGTCCAAGCACCCTTTGTGCTGGTTTGTGAAGGATGCTTGGACCCCGCAGGTCACTGGGCGTATTCTGAATAAAACATTAAAGAGATCACAAATGAACATGCTCTTCATGGTGGTAGCGCAGTGCTAAGACGTGACATAAATAAGTCTTAGTAAATAAATAAAAACAAATTAAAAGAAAGAAAGAAAGAAAGAAAGAAAGAAAGAAAGAAAGAAAGGATAAATTTGAAAATTATATCCAAATATTCTATTCGCAGTCCAGTGTTTCTTTATAAAGCTGTTCAGTATGGCTTCGTGTGTGTGTGTGTGTGTTCCTAGTCCCATACAGTGCCGGTTGTCCGGAGGTCAGATGACTCCATGCATAATAACAATTATTCAAGAAAGGATGCCAGAATCCTGAGAGAGAGGGCAACAATGCAGTGCTGTAGGAGGCCAAGACTGTCTGTATATACATAAGCAAGAACATTGCAGTTACTATCCATCCAGATGACCTAAGACTAGAGCAACAATGGCACTAGCGAGGGAGGGGACAGTGGAATCAGACGGTCCCATCACCCTTTGTGGGTTCCAGCATGTCATGAGTTGTACAGTATTCTGGGGCTCACATTGTACGCTGAGCTCCTATTGATGCACATCATGGAAATGGGCCATGTACCGTTCTTAACTTTGGGTTTACTTTGCTAATTGGTGTCTAGTATAGTTTCTAGAGTACTCAAGAAGTAAAACTGATGAGTTACATCAATGAGCTGTGCAGGTTTCATAAATTTAGTGCTGTATTTGGTTTGGCTGGTATTCATGATGGTGATGGAAATCCAAGAAAAAACAGAGCAGATGACATTTTACTCAAAAGAGGGGCTAAATACTGCTAGTTACAGTTGGCTCCGGAATCATCGGTACTCTTGGACAGATGTGTAAGTTGTGAGGTTATGATTGATGGAGGAAATGATACCGTAGATGACGCCAATGGGATGTTGGACTTTCCAAGTGATTTGGTCTCCTAAGTTGGTACCCATTGTGTTTTGTTTTGTTTTTTTCCCTGAAGAACATTCAGGCTTGTAAAAGAACATTTCACAAACCAAGCACTGATGACTGATGGCAACACCAAAAGCGAGCCAGTCAGTGATGTCATTGTCATCATGAACGAATCCCATTCTCTGAGTTTGGTTTACAATTATGGGCCTTTTTAAAAAAAGATGCATAATAATATAAGCCTAGTGTATATCTTAGCATATATATTAGACAGACACTGATTAGCAGAGTCATGAAGAAACAATGTGAGTGTATTGTGTGGAGAAGAGCATGTAGCATTCTGGACATATCTGTAGTGTTTGCCTCAACACTGGCCTTTTCTTCTCAAAACAACCACCATTGATGAAATCAGGACAATAAGCCGCTTCTGTTACAGTGATGTGCAGAAACCGTTAGTAGTGAATTTATTAGCATGCTAAATAAACAAACAAATAAATGTGTAATGTAGTGCATAATAAAGCACTGAGTGATATACAGTCTGACAGAATGTTCACAGAATGTACGACAACAACATTAAAACATGTCAATGAATGAATTCCGGTCAGTGTATCTTATATTCATGATATCGATTGTGGCTTTAAAGGTTTGTTGGCTTAATAGGTGTGTAATTGTAATCCTACTGTAAAGATTACACCAGGTACAAGTGACGGAAAAACTTCCAAAGCTGAACAAAGCAAAGCTCAGTAAGAGTGAGAGGATGTTCTCATCAGCGCCATCGTACTTACTGTCGAGGGACAGCAGCGAGTCGAACAGCTTGCACTGCACCTGTCCTGTACTCTGGGATGCACAGGACATCCACAGCCCCTCGTACAGCCCCACTGCCATGATGATGGCGTCTCCTGAGTACGACGACACCTTCCACTGAGGCAGCATCGTGGTCGAGATGATCCCGATCCATCCACCCAGAGCCAAGAAGTAGCCCAGGAGCTGAAATCCTGAATTTGCCATCCTTACACTTTGTCCTTCTTTCTTTCTTTCTTTCTTTCTTTCTTTCTTTCTTTCTTTCTTTTTTTTGGGAGGGGGGCTTTATCTCGTTTTTCGCTTTAGTCCTTACAATTCAAATCAGAATACTGTTCTAGAAAAAGACAAAGATCCTTCCCATAAAGACGTCTGCTTTGAACAAAGCCCTCAAGTTTCTTTGCGCGGCGGAAATGTTTAGCAATCAAGGTTCTTCAAAAGGCAAACAAAAGGAAATGGTTTCTTCCACTCGCCAACTTTCTGGTCACTCGGTGCGTCCTCTTATCGCTCACGGTCACTTCAGTAAATGGCATCTGGAGCGCTGTGCTTTCCTTGCATTCAAGTCAAACAGCAGAACCAGCAGACCCAGCAGGACTCGCCGACAGACCTTCAAAGTGTGGTTTGCGCTGGTCAGGATTTAGCATCAGGCTCGGGCTGAGAGAGAGTTCACGCACTGCATAGCTGATCTTGTCACACTCCAGTTCTGGTGCTTGGGAGGCTGAGCAGCAGTATTAGGAGGGGGGAAACACACACACACATACACACACACACACACACACACATAGAAGCAATACTCCAGAGACAAATGCAGCTCTGACAGGCTGAATGCAAAAAAGTGGGCGGAGGGTTAGGCCTTAACGATTGCCCCAATTGGTCAATCCATTTAAGAGGCGCCCACTGAAAGGAATGCAAACCAAAGTTCAGCTCATTAAACCCTGATGTCAATGGCAAAGTCTTGATTTTTTTTTTTTTAATATAATCCTAACTTTCTGCCAGGTTCTCAGAAGAATGCAGATCCATGAGTCAAGGTGTTTGTGTTACAACATTCTGTTATTCCTTTTTTTTTTTGAAGTTTGGGAAGAAACAAGCCTGTCTTGGAAAGCCCAGAACCCAGAACAGAACAGCGAGTGTAAATCAGCCCGTTAAACAGTGTGCTCATGAAAGGAAGACAAAACCTCCTGCTCTCACTGGAGATTTAAGAGTCTGGCCTATGACAGCTCTACAGAGCTCCATGGGAACCTCGCTCGAGTTAATCCTCAAGACAGAGCGAGCAGGTCATCAGAGTGAGGAAAGATGGCGCCGTTTGGGTGAGTCACACATGAGCTGGAAGATATTCATCGAGTGTCTCTTCAATCGTAAGAACGAAACGTTTCCATCCACCTGGTGATGGTGCAGCTTGATAAACAACGTCATGCTGCTTGAAGAAAAACACGCAAACAAATAATTACGTTCAGATGATAGTGTTTTACACTACCGTTCAAAAGTTTGGGGTCACCCAGACAATTTTGTGTTTTCCATGAAAAGTCACACTTTTATTTACCACCATAAGTTGTAAAATGAATAGAAAATATAGTCAAGACATTTTTCTGGCCATTTTGAGCATTTAATCGACCCCACAAATGTGATGCTCCAGAAACTCAGGCTACATCCACACGACAACGGCAACGAGATGTTATTAAAAAAAATATCGCGTCCACATGGGCAACGGATCAGTAAAATATCAGGTACATATGGCAACGCAACGCTTGCTGAAAACGATGCAATACACATGCCACACCTCTAGGGGCGCTGTAAGACGGTCCCTTCGGAGACACCAGAACAATAGAAGAAGTAAGGACGCATGCGCATAAACTATTATGCGCGAGACTTCATATTAGCCACAAAGTCAGGAAAATCTGTTCGTAAAATTACATTATAATGACCAAATACAAAAGGTAATCCCATGTGTGAAAGGTAATCCCATGTGATCTCGTTTGGACGGCAAACCTGTTGGTACAGTTACGGTAAACGCAGCACATGAATGAGGCATCTTTATTCTCCACTTTGACCCATCCAATATGGCGGCGAGGATGACGTATGATTCTATGCGGAAGGCGGCGTCTTTAATGAGCTGGAATAAATTGAATGCTACACGTTGATGGATTAATTTGTTCTTCTACGCCCTTTTTGAGGAATGTATTGTAGGACTTAAACCAACATCTGAAGAGCTGAGATCGCTCCTTTTTTTCCCTATTTTTGCTGGCGGGATTGACTCTGCCCTAAGGGCTATTTTCTCTCTCTCTCTCTCACTTTGCACCATTACACAATAAATATTCACAGTGAAAATATTTTGTAAGCGCGTTTCATGAACCAAGTTATAGGATTTGTTGACAACTCGCATCGAGTTCGTTACACTTCTACCCGGCGTGAAGCACATGTGGTTTTGACGTCATCGTAAACAAATCCGTTCTACTCATCCAGACGACTTCGCAACGGCGCCGTTGCCAGATCTTTCCACTCTGGAACACGTTCTCAAAAGATTTCATTTTGGGGCACCCAAAACGCCGGTGCCGTGTGGATGCCAGGCCGAAACGATAAACAATTTTATCGGATTCACCTGAATCCGTTGCCGTGTGGATAGGGCCTCAATCTGCTCAAAGGAAGGTCAGTTTTATAGCTTCTCTAAAGACCTAAACTGTTTTCAGCTGTGCTAACATGATTGTACAAGGGTTTTCTAATCATCCATTAGCCTTCTGAGGCAATGAGCAAACACATTGTACCATTAGAACACTGGAGTGAGAGTTGCTGGAAATGGGCCTCTATACACCTATGGAGATATTGCACCAAAAACCAGACATTTGCAGCTAGAATAGTCATTTACCACATTAGCAATGTATAGAGTGGATTTCTGATTAGTTTAAAGTGATCTTCATTGAAAAGAACAGTGCTTTTCTTTCAAAAATAAGCACATTTCAAAGTGACCCCAAACTTTTGAACGGTAGTGTACATGCTTTCACGCCTATAACGTATGCTGTGGAATCCCAGTGAAGTCAACAAAGAGCCAGAGGAAGTGTTTGTTCTGAGCCCCCTCTGGGACTGACGAAGTAGTTTCATAGACAAACATGTTAATTATCCAGATAACAAGCCTTCTTTTTTTCACAAAATTGCTCTCATCAACCCAACCAATCCCAAAACTGCCCACTCCACCCCATTTTTCTTCCACCACATGATTACCTTGAGCTCACTGTTTACATTAGAGGAGATCTGTGCAGTTTGGACAAACACTCTCCCAAACGCGTCTTCACCCATGGTCTGTCTGAGCGGATTAAAATACCACACAGCAAAAGTCCACATGCTCACTGTAGCCGCTCAGACAGAACTGAGGCCTGGAGGTGGATAAGTGTCGGAACAACTGTCTACAGCTGCTGAAAAAGTGAAAACAGGAGCTAAATTGGTTTGCAGAGATTCCACAATAACGATAACCTGCGAAAAAATTTCACTAATGAATATGAAATTGTACTGATGCAAAACGCTGCGATATTAAAGACAGAGAAGTGCAGAGGCGGACAGTAACGAAGTACATTTACTTGAGTACTGGACTTAAGTACACCTTTTGAGTATCTGTACTTTACCTGAGTATTATTTTTTGGGGGAACTTATGACTTTAAAGTGCCATTCCACCATTGGATGTATTCTTTGGCATAAAATACAATATATTTTGACAACATATATAAACGGTATCACTAGACAGAGAAATCTTTTAGCTTCAAAATGATATATCAAACATAATTTTTTGACAACGACAAGTATATTAATTTTGCGACCAAAGTCACCTACCCTTTTAATTTCCGCGCGTGATGTCATCGGCAGGTTCCCTTTCTTGTGTACCACGTGACGTGTGACGTGGCACATATTATCAGCAATGGCAGATAGAACGCGATAAAAATAATACCAATAAATCTAGCTAATACCAATAAATCTAGCTAACTGAAAGATTAACTCAAAATTTTTCGCAATTTTTTTGGCCCCCATATACGAGGAGAAATGATTCTCTCACTTTGGGGGTTTCCTGGTCTAAAAATAGACCGACACGTGGTACACAAGAAGGGGAACCTGCCGATGACATCACGTTTCACTACCGCGCGGAAATTAAAAGGGTAGGTGACTTTGGTCGCAAAATTAATATACTTGTCGTTGTCAAAAAATTATGTTTGATATATCATTTTGAAGCTAAAAGATTTCTCTGTCTAGTCATGCTGTCATAAAATATATTGTATTTTATGCCAAAGAATACATCCAATGGTGGAATGGCACTTTAACGTCACTACATTTGAAAGGCAAATATCGTACTTTTCACTCCACTACATTTCTGTCAAGATCCTCGTTACTCGTTACTATGAAGCAGCTTTGAAAGTGGATATTTTTTCTTTTTTCTTCTAAAATGTGATGTTTTTTTTCCGCAGGTGACACTGAGACAGACGATCAGTAATCACTAGGGTCACGTCATTATTTGAACATGATCAGTTGATGGCAGAATGGAAGGAGGCGGTTCTTCTGGAAAATGCACACACTCATGGCCCATGATCCCATGTTTCAGTTTTCTGAAAGGATTAAAGATTTGTTTCGTTTTAAATGTTTGCCAAAAACGAACCACATCATGGCCTACAAAAACTCGCCATCCATATTGAGGTATATAAATGTTTTATTCCAAGATAAAGCTTGTAATGAAGTTGTCTGTGCTTTTAGAGCTAGCGATAACGTTGCAATAGCGATGCAGTCTGGTTAGTCAAATGACTTTCTATGGATTTGCCCGCCAAGTTGCCGTAGCCTTGTCCACGGCTAACATTAACACATAGCTAGTTAACTTGGACACTGTTAGTTAGCATGTAAACACGGAGTTACGCTAACATGAATAACGTTAACTTATCTGAAGTCCTTTCGGAAATATTTTTTAGCATAATCTTGCCAAATAAATAGAATGTAGAAATGTTTCTTTTCTAGTAGCATTAGCTACACAATATGATTTTGAGTTTGAAAAGAGTTTGCTAGCATGTCAGATGGAGTTTCACGTTAAACCACCATGATGCACAGCATGCGTTCATTTTGTGAATTCACATTTCTGTCTTTGGTAACGGCGTTAGGTTTTGTAAGCATTGTGGCAATAATACAACGATGCATTGATAGAAAATGTACTTTTAATACTTAAGTATTTTTAAAAGCAAGTACTTCAGTACTTTACATACATGTCAACCTATACGGAATGTCCGTATTTTATACGGATTTGATTCAATAAACGTAGTATACGGGCGTATAAATAAAGTTATACGGATTCTTTAAAAAAACTTCAATATTTATTTAGAGCTATAATCAATTCCCATGATGATAAAAGAGCGCATAACATTTACAAACATACTGTACATCACAGACAGCCAGTAAAGAGTCTTATGAAATCGCGCGTTATCTTGTGGTAGCGAGACTTCGTTCCACTTTTGATCATGCGCACACCGCATTGCGAGAATCCCGCCAACCGTGAAGTCATAGACATATAAACATAGATGTCGCCTTCTGCGTAGAATCATACGTCATCCTCGCCGCCATATTGGATGTGGCAAAGTGGAGATTCTTCAACCGTCTCTGGTATAGCGTCTAGACAGTAGCCGAGAATAAAGATGCCTCATTCATGTGCTGCGTTTAACTGTACCAACAGGTTTACCGTCCAAACGATATCACATGGGATTACCTTTCACAGGTGAGACTGGAAAAATACTTTTCATTGTATTTGGTCATTATAACGTAATTTTACGAACAGATTTTCCTGACTTTGTGGCTAATATGAAGTCTCGTGCATAATAGCCGCTCGGTGAAACCTGTCTCCAAACAACGAAGTATTTCCTTCGTAACTACGCTGATAACACTTTGTGTTTTTGTCAAACATTGGAGCTTTGTGTTCATTCTGAAGGTTTATTGTTATTAATATTGAATAAAAAGTACCTGGGATATATCATTGTTAATTGTCATTCAAATTTTAGGTAAATTATTTTAATTTGCATCTTATACGGATTTTATAAGGGAAATACGGATTTTGGAGGTTGGTTATACAGGTTTGATTGACCAAAGGTTGACATGTATGACTTTAACTTAAGTAAAAATTTGACTGTAGAACTTTCACTTGTATCGGAGTAACATTTGAATAGTGGGATCTGTACTTTGACTAAAGTAATGAAGTTGGGTACTTTATCCACCTCTGGAGAAATGTGCTGTTATGGGAAAATAATCAACTTTGGTCTGGGAAGAGTAGCCGTGCTTCACCTTGGGTCACATCACACCACCACAACGCCACCCTGTTGTTGATTACTTTCCTGTAAGAACACAACCCATCATGTTTTATTGCTCATATAATAAAGTTTTTTTAACACCTTGCGCCCACAGTAATCGGCTAATGATGTTGTGGTTACCCTGCCATACATAGATTTTTTTTTCCCTTTCTTTAACTTGTAAGATTTATTATGACTTATTTTGTTAATTTTAGGATTGATGGTGAAGCTGATAAAATTTAAAAAATTAAAAATTTAAATAAAATCTCACCTTGCAAAAATAATAATTAAAAAATAAACAAATAAGGTCACCATACAACACCATTCAATCCAGACAATCCTCTTTAATAAAGACTCATCCTTATTAAAAGTTTGCTGTCATTGAATATTTCCAAAATGTCAGCCGGGGCGATTTGGCTTCATGATTTTTCATCAGTGGTGAACCATTACTCTTAGAGCTGGGACTTGAGCTCAGCCAAACCTTAGCCAGACACCAAAAAAGCAACAGGGCAAAGGATTTTGTAAGGGATTAGCGGCAGGCTGCCAGGTCGCTCCGTTGTGTGTACGTAGCTGTTGATGTTGATTTTAAAAGTAACTCAGTACAGGGAAATACTAAAGTCTGAGTGAAAAATACTGTGGTGAGTGTGTGTAAGTGACTATAACCAGTCGGTTACTCTAATAATAACTAAAAGTCTCTGTGTGGCTAATAGATGATGCAGAGGAGGCAAAGAGTCGATCTGTCAGCATTTATTCTGGAAAACAATGAATGACTGGACTATCAACACACGGAGACTGGGGAAAGAACTCTGGCATCTCGACAACATAATACACCAGTTAGCACCCAGCCAAATGGCTACTCAGACAAACACTCGACTTTTCACACGGAGTTTTACGACACTAATTTACATATTTAATCCGATACAAACGGCAGATGTGTATCGAAACATTCTTACATCAAAAACTAAACACCATATCGTGGGAAAAATTGTCCATGCAGGAAGCCATCGCGAAGCCAGCTTACCCCTTTCCAGACTTCCCAAGCATGATAATGTCCAAAGGTGTGTTGCATTAATTAACACCTCATCAGAAACAATAGAGGAGCCATTAACAGAACCCAACAAATTAACATATTTTGCAATTGCTGGGTTTCGCGTGGCATCACATCGGCCTCTTTAGGTGGGGTTTACATTAGACCGTATCAGCGGATCATCAGATTAACGTTTTTAAAACGATTCGCGTGCACACAGCAACACCAATACATGATTCGCATGCACACAGCAACGCCAATACACGGATACGCTCGGCTCCGCAGGCATCCTGCGCTCCAAATCACTCCGCCCTGAACAGCGAGTGCCCTCTGGAGGGTGCGCACTCCGGCCCTGCGCAGCTCACAGAGCGTGCAAGTGAAGCGCACGAGCAGTGATTCGGGACTGAGCCGCTGTGTGTGTGATCTCAGTGCATGTCGGGCATGCGCGTCACTTACCACTTGCAAGTGGAAGGATGGCAAGCCTAAAGACAATCATAACTACACAATGGGCAGTATTTGCATCAGTATTTGCAGTATTTTCATACTTTTATACTCTTTAATGAAAGGTGATACAAGGCGGAAGTCCGCGCCGTTTTTCAGCAGTCGCGTCACATGACCAACGCCAGCGAATCAGGAAGGTGGATGTCACAGTGACGTTGTCCAATGATGACGCCAGCTAGAGCTCAGCACAGCGTATCCGTGTATTCTCAATGTTTACACAGCACCGGACCAGACACGATCTGGATTGAATACGTGGACCCTGGCGGATTCCCATTTCCCGGCGTTTTAATGTAAACGGACAGTGCATCCGCGAAGAAAACGAGACAGATACGGTCTAATGTAAACTTGGCCTTAGTTATTCAAAACTTTAGCTAGTGGCCTACCAAAGCTCAGTTAGCAAAGCGTTTGTACGGAGAAGGTGCATTGCTCGCATGAAAAACGCCTTACGCTTGCATTGTTCGAATCGATCAAACCATGAAACTGATAAAAGTTTCTTCAGGGTTCCCCATGAACTAATAAAAAAGGGTGAACGAACACAGGATTTCACAAAAAGACGTGGAGAAAGGTGGCTTTCGAACCTCAGTGAAATCGAAGGGAGCCGAGTCGACGCATGCTGGAGTTTGCAGTGATCACTTGGTGAAAGGTTTGTATTTCCCTCTCAGCTCTGTCCTTAGTGTTTTCCAACTACTTTTCTTGCTATGTGTCGTTATTTTACGGTACTTTTTTTAGTCACGAAACGCTAAAGTCCCCAGATGTTTCTTTGTTTACGCCTCACAAAGTCCATATGCATGAAAGTCGCGACAAAATTCTGACCCAGCCGTACAGTTACAGTGCGCCGTGATCACTTCTTCTCCGTCTTGTTTAACTAAGATCCAGGTCTTTAAAGGGGTTTCTGATGATCTTTGTGAATGATTTAGCTGCGAGATAAGAGCCAACACAAGTGAGAATCAAGCCAACTGTTGTTTGTTTATAATTCAACTTGCAGCGCTTCGTTGTAAAGACGCGAACGAAAAACTTTTTAAAAAAAACATACTTACACGGCAGTGGCGGCTGCTGGTTTTTAAAACAGGGGAAGCCCATTTTACGCATTCATCGTAAAACCTGTAGGCCGGATATCAAAGCATAGAAAGGTGTGCCCCATTAGCATAGTGAACTAGACAACCCTACCTAGTGGCAGAAAGTATTTTTGCTTGTACATTTCATGTTATAGTCTGGCTTGCCAGGCTAGTGCCTCATATCCTTAATCAAAAATATCAAACATCCAAAAATCACTGGCTATTCAACGAAGAGCCTTGAACATCATACCCTGATATGCAACACAGAGTCTTTAACACAACACCCAGCTGTGCAACACATCCTTGAACATCTTCTGCAACACAGTCTGGAAATTCATAACCAGGTAGGCTATGCAACACACAGAACCTTGAATATTATACCCAGGTATAACCTATAACACAGAGCCCACCATTCTCTTAACATTACTGAACAATATACACACTTCAGATTCATGAACATGAACACTATTTATATACAAATTCTGCCCTCCGCTCCTTTTCCAGAAAATGGTCTGTGACCCTGTCATACCAGCTGGTTGTGCTTTCCAGAGACTTCACCAATTTCTGTTAGCAGCTAGCACTGCAGATCCCAATAAGGCTCAAGCTAGCCTACAACCAGATTGAACTACAAATGAAATAAACGAGTGAATTCACGAATGATCAAACTGATAGAATGGATGAAAGTTAACGGAGCACAGCGAGTAATATTTACATTTATTTACAGAGTAATGTACAGAGACATCAATGAGAAGAAACGTTTATATGAAAAGAAATTCGGACAGCACTTTAGCACACGACTACACTTTCTCGACATCCGCTAGGGACTGACTGATCATGCTTCCGTGTTCCTCGCCGAAGTACCGCCCTCCTCATGTCTTTCAAACACTACCTCCAATAATCCTTTATCAGCCCGGCTTCTTGTCCCTCCCACTGTCTCGTTTAGTCCCAGAGAAGCCCGGCTTCCCTGGAAGTGACGATTTTGTTGATTTTAACCAATAACAACTAGCCGAAATTGGCTGTTCAGAGCCGTCTCGTAGACTGCAACGGATACCCGGCTGCCAGTCAGTGTTGCCAGATACTGCTGACGTTTTCCATTCCAAAATATGTTCAAAACCTGCCAAAATGCACTTAAAACCGCCCAATCTGGCAACACTGCTGCCAGTCCATAGAAATAAGAAAGGTTACAGCCTGGCAGCAAAGGTGATTCTCGTAGCGAACTGCAAGTTCGTCAGACATCACTCAAATAAGTTACAGGATAGTTATGAACATAAATACAATCTTGGGCATATATTATGTTATGCAAGTTATTGTTTTAATGAGAATTCAATGTCGTAGACGCCGCAGTTTGGGGAGAGAATTTTAGGGGAAGCTTGGCTTCCCTTGTTGTCTCTGAGAAATCGCCCCTGTTACACGGGCAAAAACAATACAGGATTCATCCGGCAGTGACTTGATAGCGAGGTCCTTTACCCAGCCACATATAAAAAAAGTTGTAAGCCTCCGTACTCTTGCACACTTTCATCTGTTTTGCGGTGTAGAAGGACGTCTGCAACACCAGATAGTTCGAGATGTCGGGGAACTCGACTGAAGGGTCGTTTTCGAGATCATATGACAAATCCTTCTTTCCCAGACTGTAGGGGTCGATTCCATTGCACATTAGGGTGCATCAGTCGCCCCCTAAAAATGAAAAGTTCCTCCGATCATGATGCATTTTTGCTTTTATGTTCCTTTTGGTAAGAAAACACACTGGGTGAAATATTTTGACAAAATTCAAAAGTTTAATGGTGGCACCAGGAGCTCAAAGTTATGGAAAAAGCTGCTATTTTATGACTTTTATGACAAAATTTCGATCACTTTTCATGAAACATTATGGCACCTTATAGAGTATACCAAATATCTTAGATACTGTAGACAGTATGTCTAGAATGTCTAAAAATATTTGGAGGTTTATTTTAGGGTGTCACTAGCATTATCTATCAATATTATAACCCTGGTTTTAAGCTTGCTGCCTATGCATATGCTAGCCCCTATCAAATGCAAAGGTTCTTAACATGATCTCTGGGTCACAAGAAATCAATAAATGGAGTCCAACATTGTGATTCAAACCTTACGTGAAAACATAAAATTCGCGTTTTTTGGCAAAAAATGAACCTCATGGTGCCACCATTAGACTTTTGAATATGGTCAAAAAATTTTACAGGATGTCTTTATTGGTGAAAAGGAACACCCAAACAAAAATGCATCAGATTTTATGAAAGTGAGGGCAACTGATGCACCCTATTGCACATAGTAATCTTCTGAATATATCTAAAGCGAACAGTGGCTTCTAGATTACGAGCGTACCCTGATAAGTTATCACTAGTTGTTTGCACTACAGCAGCCATTTAGACCACCAGCTATTTCACTTCTGGTAAAACCGCTAAGAAAAGTCACGTGACTGAAACCCAGCAAATTGAGGGATTTGAAGAAGTTCACAAAAAAACAACTTTATCCATATAAAATTATGATATTGCTACATGTGTGTGGAAGAAGAGTCTGGAGACAGAAATCTTAGTTTCTCAGTCGTTAGCCTGTCCTACTTGCTGTCCGACTCGCAGTTAAGCTTCTGTTGGCTTTCCAGAAGGCCTGGAGTGATAAATTTTTGGTCCTGTCTACTATAAAGCAAAATCTGATTGGTTAATTAATTCATCTGTCACTTCCTACATAAACATACACTGCCATGGCCTTCTGTCCATGTCCGAACCAATGAGTGAGCAGCTCTAAACTCTTCTCAGCTTAGAGATAACAAACCAAACAATCTCATCAAATAACTCGATTTTAATGTTTTCAGGACGGTAACGCTTTCATTTCTGAAGTACGTTTGATAGAAAATGAGGCTGAATTAGAATTATAAGAGAATAATTATTATGAAATTATGAAAGAATGAAAGAAATTAAATATAGCATTTGAAATGCTGATATGTTTGGACCTTCTCTGAACTCCTAGAATGCCCTGACGGTTCCTCTCTGTTCTTTAAAGATCTGTAGGTTAAAAAAAAAAAGTCTTATCAAGTCTCCTAAGTGGCGGCACGGTGGTGTAGTGGTTTAGTCTGGCTAACGCAACTTCAAAGCTCTGCGAGCATTGGTCTGGCAAAGATATTAAGCCCAACCGTTTCCCAAAGCGCGTGGTTGACCCGCCTCCCTGAAATGCCTCAGTTTGCTACTGGTCGAAGCCAGAAAAGGCTGTGACAAAGCTTAAACCAATCACATCACTCTTTCCTCTGATGTATGTGACGCGACGGAAACTGCTTGAGTAACAGGAAGAAGATAAATACCTCCAGGGCTGCTCTTTGCTCCATTTTCAACGAGAACTTCCTGTTGAATGCTTTCAATACAGCATCTACCGCTGTGTCAAAGGCTTGCCGCTGCTCCATGTTCGTAATGTTTCTAGTGAATGAAGCGCTTCCGGCATAGATTCTGTAAACAATCTATGGCTTCCGGTCGCAGTTCTATTACGTCACTGCCTTGAACACGCCTCTACCCAGGGCTGTTGGAGATGCTCAAAGTTGATTGGCTCCCGATTTTTCGGGAGCTTGGAAGAGCTGAAGATAGCTTGTCTTGCCAGACTAAGTTCGCAACAGGCCCCCGTGTTGCGTCACACTTAGGATGGGCGGGCCCGGGGGCGTCGTGGCTCAGGTGGTTAAGGCGCCATACCATGAATGCGGGCGACCCGGGTTCGATTCCGGCCCGAGGTCATTTCCCGATCCCTTCCCGTCTCTCTCTCTCCCGCTCATTTCCTGTCTCTACACTGTCCTATCCAATAAAGGTGCAAAAAGCCCAAAAAAATATCTTTAAAAAAAAAAAAAAAAAAAGGATGGGCGGGCCCAGGCTAGTAGTGGTTAGCGCTGTCGCCTCACAGCAAGAAGGTCCGGGTTCGAGCCCCGTGGCCGGCGAGGGCCTTTCTGTGCAGAGTTTGCATGTTCTCCCCGTGTCTGCGTGGGTTTCCTCCGGGTGCTCCGGTTTCCCCCACAGTCCAAAGACATGCAGGTTAGGTTAACTGGTGACTCTAAATTGAGCGTAGGTGTGAATGTGAGTGTGAATGGTTGTCTGTGTCTATGTGTCAGCCCTGTGATGACCTGGCGACTTGTCCAGGGTGTACCCCGCCTTTCGCCCATAGTCAGCTGGGATAGGCTCCAGCTTGCCTGCGACCCTGTAGAACAGGATAAAGCGGCTACAGATAATGAGATGAGATGAGAAGTCTCCTAAGTCAGAGATATTTTTACACACCAGATTTGCTTTCTTTTTCCTTGCTTTTTTCCATTAAACTCTTATTTTTTTGCTGACTCTGCTCTTCAGACTCAGAGTAGTACAGTAAACAGCAGTTTCAGATTTAGATTTAGACATAGAGAGCGTCCTTGGCATTGGGACACGGTGGTGGATTAGACCTGAAGCCCCCTCCTCCTGTTCCAAACTCCACAAGCTTAGGAATTTGTAAGAAACTTTGGCCATTGAATGAAAAGGCCATCTGGTCAAGTTCATTGCTGGCTAATTAGAAACACTGAAAAGCTTTAATTCCTGCTTCTGTAAGCTTCAGACGTGATGTACTGGAAAAGAAAATGTTACATAAAGCTGAAAGAGTTTTTTTTTTTTTAATAAAAGTGAAAAACGTCTATCGTATGGCTTGTAAAATGCTCACAGTGCTGGAGAGGTGAATGAAATGGATGAAAGATTGCAGGCCGTTTAGTTTGAGGGAGAAGCTAGCGTTGTTGGGTTTTTTTTCTCTCGAGGCGTATCACACACACTACAGGAGGTCTTTTTAAACAGGAAACTGGTTAATGAGGTTGATAACGTAAGCACATTAGGGCCTTATCAGATCGCTGGTTGTTATGGATGTAGAATCCAAAGCTTTGACTCACGTATACAGCTGGGTTTTTTAATGAGGGTTTTTTCCTCAGAATGACTTACAACTGTGTCACAGACCTGAGGGCCTTTTATAATAAACTGTTTTATTCAGTTAATAGATGGCAAAAAAAAATGCTTATTATCTAGGGTGTAAGAATATCTGTGTAAAAAAAATAATAAATCTTTCTATGAAAAGTGCAATTATTAATTATTGCATCATTCATTTATAACATACAAGATATAATGAACGATTATAAAACCATATCCATAAAAACAGCAAGCGTTAGAGCCAAAGATGAAAAAGTTACTCTTGAACTTTCACACTAAACATGTTTACCGAATGTTTTATGTGTGATTCTGTTAGAAGTGGCCTTTTTTATTGCATCACTGAAACCAATCAGATCACAGCTCGTTGAAAACAACTGTTTCGTCAGTGAAATATATAAATTACTGTCGGTATAAATTAAGTTAATTGTTCAAAATTTCAATTCCAGTCTCAACCTGTTTGTAACATCATAATAATTCACTGGTGTTACTGGTGAGCCAATGTGTCCTGAACACTAACTATAATAATGCTTTCTGCTAAATCAGGAACGTTACGCTGTTTCAGAAAAACAAAGATGGCGTAGCATGAACAAGTGGAGTTACTCTTACCACCCCAAAGTCGATTATTTTCTCATAACAGCATGTCCTGAACTGTTTTATTCCTCTTATACCACAACAATTTGCCAAGCTAAATTTTTTTTTAATTTATTAAAAAATTACAAATCACATTTTTTTAATCCATTTATAGTTATTTTTAGTTGTGGAACATCCATGAAAAAAGTAAATTATTTTTAGTTACAGAACATCCACAATAATAATAATAATAATAATAATAATAATAATTTTAAAAAAATTTAAAAAATTCCTGTTCTCACTTATGTTACAGCAGCTATAAAGAGTCATTCTCTCACCAGCCTCTGTTTTTCTCTCTTGAAGTTAATAAGAAATATATACGTAAACATTATAAAATTATAATTATATATAAAATGTAAACATTAATGTTCACTTCAAACATCCTCTTATCAAAAAGAAGTATACTTCAAGTTCATTTTATTAAGTATATGTAAGTAAAGTTAAAGTATATTTCCTTAAGTATACTTTTGGGTACCAAGTATACTGATATCAATGTACTTACAATATACTTGTAAGTAAACTAATCTAATACTTCTTGGGACTAAACTGACCCACTTTTAGTTTATAAAAAGTATACTTTAAGTCTAAGAGAAGTAAACTTTGAGTATACAACTAGTATTTTTTATTTTGTACTGCAAGTACCGTCTACCACAAATAAACTTATATACTAATAGTTTACTAGTTCTATACTTGTAGTCCACTCTTTAGTTTACAAAAGCATACTTCATAGTATACTGGAAATATACTATTGGTTTACTTGTTACACACTTCTAGTCCATTTTTTAGTTTATAAAAGTATACTTTATAGCATATTGGAAACATATTATTAGTTACTGGTTATATACTAGATAATCTACTTCTTAGTTTTGAAGTATACTGCAATTACCCTTCTAGGTGTACTGTTAGTTTTCTAGCCCTAACCCTTACCTCATACACACTACCAGTAGACAACTTAAGCGTTTTGTACCTTAACTTACAATGAAGTTATAAAGGTAAGAATTCACAAAATAACAACAGATACACAGGATTAAAAACATATTCTTTTTCTTTAAAAGTCAAAATTTACTACAGGATAAGTACACTTAAACATAAGGCACAAACATTTTAATACTTTATTACATTTTATAACTTGATCAAAAGTTTAAGTATAAGCTTAATATACTTAGACTTTTCTATATACTTTTCAGTATAAGCCAAGTATACTTATGGTACGTATAACTTTATTAAGCATATCTCTGATAAGTAAATAAAAAGTAAACTAAAAGCATACTCTCTTAGTTTTAGTTTAAAAGAAGCATCCTAGAAGCACACTTGAATAAACTTCTTTTTGTAAGGGTCAGAATGGGAAAAATTGCGATCTCATAGTGTGACTTTCACTGTCGCATGGGTGTTGATTTGAGCCAGATGGACTGGTTTAAGTATTTCAGAAACTGCTGAGAAATCTCCCGGGGTTTTCACACACAAACAACAGTCTCTAGAGTTTACACAGACAGAATGGTGCGGAAAACAAAAAACATTGAGTGAGACAGTGAGCAACAGTTCTGTGGGTAGAAAAAACAAACGCCTTGTTATGATAATAGAGGTCAGAGGAAAAATGACAGATTGGTTCAAGCTTTTTTTTTTTGGCCAGGAAGGATATAGTAACTCATATAATCACTCTTTACAACTGTGGTGAGCAGAAAAGTATCTCAACAGAACAGCAACAGCAGAAAGAAGAACACACTGGGTCCCAGGAACATTAGAATCAAGAACAAGTTCCTATTAAAGTGTATGTAATGCCTTATTGTAATGCTTTAAAATAAATATATATTATTAGTAACGACCAAAATGAATTAATAAAACGGGGGGGGGGGGGGGGGGGGGGATATTAATTATTTGTAATTTTATTATCAAGCACAAAACTATTGATAAATCGTGGCATCCGGATCCCGGAAAAAGGCAGCCTTGCCCCAGGGCTAATCTTGCATGATGTCACATGTGGAACCCCAGTTATCTGGGTCATTTCGGTTCATCTGACTCCGTGCTTGTTTATTTGCTGAAATTGGATATTGTTGTTGGAATCTTACAAAAATAACGATGTGAAAGCGCTGTGTTGTGTTTGGATGTTCAAATCTATATACAACAGGACATTCAGAAAATTCACAAACTTCCGAGAAATGACACAAATCTAAAGCGACAGTGGGTGAGGTTTGTGCAAACGAAGCAGGCAGGTTTCGTGTCGATTTCGTACTAATAATAAATCTGATTCATCAAGTGTTCATCACCGCCAGAACGGCCACGTGGGAATTATTGGAGCAAAAAGAAACCCATTTATTTAATAAATTACATTTGATCTGACATTTGGACAGTTCGTCGATTCCCCTATCATCTCACACACACACACACACAGCGCATCAGGTGCAGGATTATGAGCAACATTTACACGCTCACGAGATCCAATCTTATCATATCTGATGCCCTTTAACAGGAAGAAAAATGTGCACATGCACGCAATCATCATCATTAATTATTAACTGAAACGTGTTAAATGCTCTCAGATTGCAATACTGTACCGCGAGTTGGCCTAGTGGTTAGCGTGTCCGCCTCTCGATCGGGAGATCGCAAGTTCTACTCACGGTCGGGTCATACCAAAGACCATCGTAAAAATGGTATCTACTGTTGTCTGGCAAGGCACGCTGCAATACAGATGCGAGTGGGGAGTCAAACTCTCGCGGTTACCAGTGGACTAGTCCCACACTGTAACCCTAGCTATGTAATAGGCGAGAGGCCAAGGGCTACGGACATTGGTGCCACCACATGGCATGGGAAGGACTTTGATTGCAATATTGCAACACTCGATTTAGTTTTGGTCATGAAAACATGATGAAAGGTAACCACTGCGTTCTGTACATCTATCTATCTATCTATCTATCTATCTATCTATCTATCTATCTATCTATCTATCTATCTATCTATCTTGCGTGCTACAGAGGAAGACTGAGTGAACTGGCATCTGTTTCTCATCTTGGGAGCTTGAAAAGATAACCATTTACTCCGGAATATCCTTGATAATCATCAGCCTGTTCATCCGACATATAAGAATCCCAATCACTATCAGAATTCTCACCAAAACTTGATTCCAGATCGAGACTGGTGTCACCACTGCTGCACACGTGAACGAAATTGATACCTGAATTGTTACACGTGTGACGTCATGCACTGCTTCGGGATCTTCCGGATGAGTCTCGGCAGATTCTGTAAAAATCGGCTGATCTTATTGATTTTCCATCAATTTATGGCCTTTTGGATCAGCTATGGTTTGAAAACACACGGTCAACCAACATAATGATTGGTGCTTTGTCCAAAGAAAAAAAGTGTGGTTTAAAGGTATTACATTCACTTTAAAGTGGCCAGTGAGTTTTGAGCACACAATGTACTGTATGGCGGTTCTGAAAGGGTTAAAGGTATTTTGCGATCGCACTCATTTCATTAAATTTCTCAAGGAAAACAAAACATGAAAAGATATTCCTCAACTCAGACTGTATAACATCCACAACTTGTAACGTAGCACCAATAACCTGTTTGTCGTTTAATTTGCACTACTTCACCACTACTACCTCTGCCATCTCTCATCGATGCAATTATTATGTGCAATAATATAGGCCCTAAACTATTTTTATGCATACTTATATATATATATATATATGCGGCACGGTGGTGTAGTGGTTAGCGCTGTCGCCTCACAGCAAGAAGGTCCGGGTTTGAGCCCCGTGGCCGGCGAGGGCCTTTCTGTGCGGAGTTTGCATGTTCTCCCCGTGTCCGTGTGGGTTTCCTCCGGGTGCTCCGGTTTCCCCCACAGTCCAAAGACATGCAGGTTAGGTTAACTGGTGACTCTAAATTGACTGTAGGTGTGAATAGTTGTCTGTGTCTATGTGTCAGCCCTGTGATGACCTGGCGACTTGTCCAGGGTGTACCCCGCCTTTCGCCCGTAGTCAGCTGGGATAGGACCCAGCTTGCCTGCGACCCTGTAGAACAGGATAAAGCGGCTAGAGATAATGAGAATGATATATATATATATATATATATATATATATATATATATATACAGAGTCTACCTGTAATGTGCAATTTTTCTGAGCCTCTCAATAAGGCAATTTTTCTATACTTTTTCACGGTAGATAATGCAAATAGCCCCCTGTATTTAATCCTTCGTTTGTCTAATTTTTATTTCAGTTTTATTTGTTATCTGTTTGACATTTTCTTGCTATCGTAACACGTGAATTTCCCCGATGTGGGATGAATAAAGTGAATCTAATCTAATCTAATCTAACTTGAGCAGAGTGTTATAAGATCATAAACTGGTTCCACACGCCAAATGGAACCACTTAACTGGAACAATTGTTCTTCAGTACAATTTTAAGGCACATAGCTCAGCCTTGAGAGGGCTCATGCTGTCAGTGTTCCAGAATGGCACTCCATCTCCAACGGGCATTATGAGTTGGTTTGTTGTTGTTATTGAAATCCCAACCTCCAGTCGTTTTCTTTTCACATTAGTCCTGAAAATTCATCATTAAGCATGAGGTTAAACCAACACTGGAGTGTTTTCTCAGCTAAAGAAAACAAGCATTTACCAAATACAATTGAGTGGGACCAAGCCAAAACTGTAAGAGCTGGGTATTCCTGAAGTGCGTGCCAGGATATATCCGTTTTGTAAAACTGGTGTTATAATTGAGCGTGATATTGAGCCCTGGTGCATGAGCTTTTATCATGTGATCACAAATAATATATCTGATCATGTCCAGATGACTTCCTACGTCCTTCCGTGTAGCCTCGTGACCAGATTTTGAAAAGAGCAATGAGCGTGTAAGCAGAGAAAGCTGGTCCAGTTGCACCAATCCTCTTGCACTTTTCTCGTTTTTTTTTTTTTTTTGCCTTCCACAAAAGCTTAAAAATCAGCTGACACGATCAAAGAAACCGTGTCGTATTTAAGCTCATAAGACCAGACCACTCATCCTGGACCTCCTTGACGACGGGGACCTGTGCTACATGCCGTGACATGGGAAATGAGCAACTTTTGTTTCCTGTTCCTAGAAGCCTCATTAACAAATCTACTGTAGTATAATTGCTTTTTTCTACTCTTTCACCATGTCTCGTTTTTCTCTCAAATACAGCATGGAACAGAAGATGATTGTCAGATGGATGGAAAGAATCTTTTTTCCACCATCTACAGCATAAACTTGGAGTGTCCGAATTGCAAAAGTGACCAGAACCATAAGAGTGCACTTAACAATCGTGAGTATTGAAAAGAAACAAGGGTAAATAGGGGGCCCTGGTTACATGCGTGCTCTTGTCCATATCCGGATGGCCCCTTTGTTGCAGGTGCCCCCTCAACAGCCACCACCTGACCCCAAGCAAAAGCTGAAGTAGGGAACAGGTGGCCTCTGCTAAAGAGTTTCCACCTGGCACTGAGTGAAGTATGTTAGTTTCTGATGATGGTTCTTGGGTCAAACCCATGGGGTACAACAGCTGAGGCTGAGCAGGGGGCAGGGGCTGAAATCAAGGGAGATTAGGAAGGGAATGTGTCAAACTAATCCACCATTGTGCTACGCTTCTCAGCACTTTGGCAGCTTTGAAGACAAGAAGGACATTAGAGATTAGCGAAATAGATTTGTTCAGATCCAAAATGATTGACATCCTTGACATCTGAAATAGATAACACATGCAACAAGTGATCAACCATCAATACTACCTGCAAGTGTTGATCCAGATGTACGTTTGCAGATTTCATGAACCCCCAGCAACAAAACCACATGAAGTGTTACTAATGCGTGTCCACCGAGGCTTTAAGACTTTTCTTTGTATGCGATTCTACCTTCATTAAATATGACATGACATTGTGAGATCATGAGTTCAAATCCCACAGCGATCCGTGGATGGGAGCCAGCTGAGTAATGTATGCATAAGAAGGCAGATAGCGCTTTCCTCCCAGGCTGTTCCACCACCCTGTGATGCAGCATGAGCAGCAGTTCAAACATGTCACGGAGATGCTACATGTTAGCCTTTACCCTCTCCAGATGCTTGGTGTTGGAGCTGGATGACGGGTGGGAATTGCCAGGTGACCAAATTGGGGACAAAAACGGGAGGGGAAAAACGTAAATGGTCTTCATGGGTAAAAAAAAAAATAATAATTATATTCTCTTCTGACTACAACAAACAATTCCTGGTGACGTTCACAAGGGATGTGGATTGCTCTCAGGATGGGCTTAGTTCATTAAACTCTTTCAATCAGCCTGTTATAGTGGAGCGTCATACTTAAGAGAATATAGTAATGCATTGACCTGAGTTTTGATGTTTTTTGCGACCGTACAACATCCGTACTTACGAACTACATCCGTGTACCACCACAGGGAACCCGATTGTAAGTGAAAGGCAACATATGTCATAAACACTTGACCACTGGACAACGAAATTTGTGTCTTTATTTAACCCTTTGATGCAAGCATATGCACACCACTTCTAATGCACAACATGGGTCAAAAATGACCCGCATTCATTTTCCAGGTTATTTCATGCTGAGTTTTTCTTTGCTCTATCTTTTGAAATCAATTTATTTTATGATTGAATATTCCAAGTATTCTTTAAATATCTTGTTTTTAATTACCACAATTATTATGTGCAATAATATAGGCCCTAAACTATTTTTTATGCATACTTATATATATATATATATATATATATATATATATATATATATATATATATATATATATATAAATCTCCTTCTCACCCCCGGCGGGGGGGTGGTATCCATGTCATCCTCAAGCTCGGGTCCTCTACCAGAGGCCTGGGAGTTTGAGGGTTCTGCGCAGTATCTTCGATGTTCCTAGGACTGCGCTCTTCTGGACTGAGGCTTCAGATGTTGTTCCTGGGATTTGCTGGAGCCACTCTCCCAGTTTGGGGGTTACTGCCCCAAGTGCCCCCACTACCACGGGGACCATGCAACCCTTGACCTTCCACATCCGTTCCAGCTGCTCTTTCAACCCTTGATACTTCTCAAGTTTCTCATGTTCCTTCTTCCTGATGTTGGCGTCAGCTGGGATCGCCACATCTATCACCACCACCCTCTTCTGCTCTTTGTCCACCACCACTATGTCCGGTTGGTTAGCCAGGATCTGTTTGTCAGTCTGGGCGGCACGGTGGTGTAGTGGTTAGCGCTGTCGCCTCACAGCAAGAAGGTCCGGGTTCGAGCCCTGTGGCCGGCGAGGGCCTTTCTGTGCGGAGTTTGCATGTTCTCCCCGTGTCCGCGTGGGTTTCCTCCGGGTGCTCCGGTTTCCCCCACAGTCCAAAGACATGCAGGTTAGGTTAACTGGTGACTCTAAATTGAGCGTAGGTGTGAATGTGAGTGTGAATGGTTGTCTGTGTCTATGTGTCAGCCCTGTGATGACCTGGCGACTTGTCCAGGGTGTACCCCGCCTTTCGCCCGTAGTCAGCTGGGATAGGCTCCAGCTTGCCTGCGACCCTGTAGAACAGGATAAAGCGGCTAGAGATAATGAGATGAGATGAGATATATATATATATATATATATATATATATATATATCACAAATCATTAATTTAATTTTTTCTTTCCTACTTTATGAACAAAAATAATTTTTATATTACTACACATGGGTCATCCAAGTGTGATTTAAAATTAAATGTCTTAATATTATAATAATAATTTGCTTCAAGTAATTACTTTAGCAGTGAATGGGGCCAATTATTTATTTATTAACTATGTAGTTCACTAAGCCAACTACAATAAAATTAGCTAACTAAAGTAGAATACGTCAACAGCTCGGTAGCTAACAGTAATTACTTGTAACTTTCTGACAAGTAATCTACTCACTCTCAAGGTAACCTAAACATAATCAATTTTTTCTAAGGTAATGTTCGAACAATTGAAAAACATTACTTGCATGTATGAGATGGGCAAAGGGCGCTGTGCTGAGCTGTGAAATGTCTGACACAAGCACAATTCACAGTTCCCACCAAACGCTGGAGTAAATGCATGCGGGTCGGTTCTGACCCATGTGTGTAAACTTGATATAGAATTACAAAAGCTGTGCTTGTTCATAACTTAAGAAAGGAAAAATAAAAATGCTGATTTGTGCCAAACAAAAACAAGATATTTACTGCATATTTGGAAAAGTAAATGACAAAATGAATTTATTTCAAAAGTAGATCATAGAAACACTCAGCCGTACATGAAATAACCTGGAAAATGAACGCAGGTCATTTTTGACCCATGTTATGCATTAGAAGGGTAGTGATACAAAAAGGGTTTTTATTCAAAAAGTAAGAAAGGAAAAAATAAAATAAGGATGTATGATGATCAGAAACAAGTTAATTGAGGAATACCTTGAATACTAAATGATGGAATTAATTTATTGCAAAGATATAGAAGATAAAAACTCAGCCGGGTCACTTTTGACCCATGTTTTGCATCAAAGGGTTAAATAAGATAGATGGGGTTTTATCTAGTGCTTATTTTTAATTTGCTTTAAAAAAAATAATGTGGAATTATTTACGAACACATTTTACACTCACTGGGAGCTCCACGTTTAGGCAGTGCCTAAATATATACAGTATTGTGCAAAAGTCCGAGGCAATCTATTTTTTTTCCAACAAACTTTGTTATAGAGTTCTATTTTACGACTTCTACATTATCAGAGATGCCAACATTGACAAATGAAAAAGAGTAGCATCTCCGAGTGCAGTGGGATGAAGACGAGTGAAGCAAGGCTGCCTATTAGACTGAGGGTCTGCAGACCGCCGAGGCCCCCAGAAAACAAATTTCAGGGAAGCTCAGAGATGCAATCTAGACTATTTTGAGCTACTTTTTGAGGAAAATAAATGCAGGGATTACTGTACAGTATGAGCTCAATTATCCAAACTCTGGGGAAAAAGTTTGGCTGACTAAGAGGATGTTCAGATAAAAAGGGTTCAGATAACCGAGCTTGTACTGTAATACAGTTCTTTCGATTATGTTCATTATGTCTTATATTAAATATAGTTAGTTTTTTTTTTTCTTTTTTATCAGACATCTAATTTTTTAAAATTAGATTTAGATAATTAGATAATTTAAAAATTAGATGTCTGATAAAAAAGAAAAAAAAAAAAAACTAACTGTAATACAGTGTTTCAGTAATCTGTGGTTGGTAGAAGAGAGCAACTGGACTTGCTTGAAGATTCTTGAAGACATTTCGCCTCTCATCCGAAAGGCTTCCTCAGTTCCGTCTGACTAATAGGGAGTATCAGGTATTTATCCTCTCATGGATCATCATAGCATCAGAATCAGAATTCTAATGGCTGCATTGTAGGTGGCTGACAAAAGATGTCTTAGACCCCCACCTCTGTTCAGAGATGGCCGTTCCAGGTTGACAAAAATGAACGATCCTCTCTGGCTAAAGGCCTCTGCATGCTCTTGCGACAAGGCTTTCGCAGATAGCTTTTCGCAGACAGTTGTAATTTATCTTTGAGCGGGGAGTAATAGGCATGCGCGATGTTATTCACCGCCACAACACAAGGGGGCGCGAAGTCGCGAAATCGCTAGGAGTAGTTGGTGGGTGTGGTTAGTGGAGTGTTTATCCTCCGGTTACTTATAATGACTAGAACTGGAGTCGTATAGATGTCCGTACTTCCTCACTTCCTCGATCAACTGCTCTTCGTGCTGCTCCATCTTCGCTTGTGTTTTTAAAAATGGCGGTCGTGAAAACAAAACAAACCGGGAAAGTAGGGAAGCGGAAGTGCGTGTACAGCGGATGTAGAGTGGACCAATCAGAGCCCTCTTGTCTGCGAGGCTTCTGCGGTGGTCACAATTTTTGGGAGGTGCGCGCAGAGCGTCTGCGAAGGTGGGGGGGCTACGCAGACGCTGTCTACGACGCCATCTACGAGGACTGCGTTGTCAGCATAAATTGGCCTTAAAATGTCTGCCAGTTTTCTGGAAGTCCTCTCATACTCCTGCACCAGTCGAAGGGATCTCATCCCAAAGTGTGTAGAAACATGTCTGTGAAGATTCTCAGTCATCCAGGTACATAGTAATCTGTGGTTGGTAGAAGAGAGCAACTGGACTTGCTTGAAGATTCTTGAAAACGTTTCACCTCTCATCCGAAAGGCTTCCTCAGTTCTGTCTGACTAAAGCTGGGCATACACTGTGCGATTTTTTTCAATAGCGGTATTCAGCTGCTGCTCACACTGTACGAGTGAATCGCAGGGGTAAACAGCACGCAGCTTACGATTCTTGTTCTTACACTATACGATCCGATGCTCGGATGCGATGCTCGGATCCGATGCTCAGGATTTCAAACAGGTTTGATTTTCATCCGATCGATCGGGAGGAGGTCGTGAGGTGTTAATCGCTTGTCGTTACCCCATGTATACTACACGATCCGAGACGCACGATTGAGCCAAAACTCGGCCCAATCTCCAAAATAGTCGCACGAGTGAAAATCGTGTCAAAATCGGGCCAAAAATCGCACAGTGTATGCCCAGCTTAATAGGGAGTATTAGACATAAAAGGTGTCTAAAACATCTTTTATCAGCCACCTACAATGCAGCCATTAGAATTCTGATTCTGATGCTATGATGATCCATGAGAGGATAAATACCTGATACTCCCTATTAGTCAGACAGAACTGAGGAAGCCTTTCGGATGAGAGGCGAAACGTCTTCAAGAATCTTCAAGCAAGTCCAGTTGCTCTCTTCTACCAACCACAGATTACTATGTACCTGGATGACTGAGAATCTTCACAGACAAGTGTTTCAGTAGTTTCATTATGATCAACAACCAAAGCCAGAGTCAAAGACAAAAGATTTATGCATAAGTCTTTCAATAACAACAGACTTAATACTGCATTTACTTCCTGAACTGTGCACCAGTCTGGACTTAACATTTTGTCGTCTCAACAGCTGATTTGTAGGAATTGTATTTGGTGGTTTTCGTGTGGTGGTACACATTGCTCCTCCCCTCAAAAGCCTCCTCTTTTTAGGCGGAGATTCCATCATTCACAATCCATCCATCCATTACCTGTAACCGCTTATCCTGTGCAGGGTCACAGGCGAGCTGGAGCCTATCCCAGCTGACTACGGGCGAAAGGCGGGGTACACCCTGGACAAGTCACCAGGTCATCACAGGGCTGACACATAGACACAGACAACCATTCACACCTACGGTCAATTTAGAGTCACCAGTTAACCTAACCTGCATGTCTTTGGACTGTGGGGGAAACCAGAGCACCTGGAGGAAACCCACGCGGACACGGGGAGAACATGCAAACTCCGCACAGAAAGGCCCTCGCCGGCCACGGGGCTCGAACCCGGACCTTAGGATAGGTTGTGATAGGATGTGAGGCGACAGTGCTAACCACTACACCACCATGCCACCCGGCCATTCACAATCCATGGTCTGTCTTCACTTCACACCTGACACTAGTTTGTGAGAAAAATCAAAAGTTTCAGTTCTGGAACACAACTGACGAAGACACTTTGCTTCCAGGAAGATGACTACGCATCACTACGATGCATTTCTGAGCACCGCATTTAACACGTGCTGTGATTGGCTAAAAGCATGAATCAGGTCACCTCTCGGTCAATCACAGCACAGCTTGTGGATAAGGATACGGAAATTCCCAGAATTATCTAAATCAGTGTAAACAATGACATGTGGAACAGTCAGAACACCTCAAATATACTGATTCAATCGATACACAGGCAAAACTGGTTGAAAAACGTAGCCTAGTAAACTAGACCCACCCGCCTAGCGGCCAAAAATATTTTTGCCTACGAGTGGGTCTAGCCTCGGACCATATCAACAACACACCCCGGGCATCAAATCGTGCCCACCAATCACAACGCAAGGTTTTTGTTTGGATTCTTTGGGCGGGCTTTTGCAGGAGTGCCGACAAGGCTGTGCGACGCTGGAGAAAGCACAACAGGAAAGATGGCTACGGCTATTGAACAGCGCTCGTTTGACTCCGCTTTGGAATCAGTTTTAGAAGAATTAGACTTGGAGTTTTCGTTGAAACATGAGCAGGAAGAGGCTCTCCACTCATTCCTTTTCAAGAAGGACATTTTTACTGTTTTGCCGACCGGCTATGGCTAAAGTCTGATCTACCAGCTGTTTACCCTCCCCCACTGCTTTCTGTCGCTCTGACTACGTCACAGTCACTGTTGCGCTGATTGGTCAGAGCGTTGGCCTATACGCACAGAGACAGTTTGAAAGACAACGGGTTGTTCCTACCCACACCCTTCGGAAATGTTTACGACCGAGACCAGACTAAATATTCACATTTAGTCTGGCTTGCCAGGCTATGAAAAACGTATTATTTTCAGGTTTACACATTGCACCGTAATTGCGCTTCAAATCCATAGCTGCTACGCCCATATCGTGTATGTTGGCATCTCTGCATTATCGAGTCAGTACAAAAACATTTTAGCGTTCCAAACGTTCATATTTTTTCCAGCACAAAATTAAATGTTACAGAAAAAAAAATGTTTGTAAATGTCTGAGCAGCATATTTCATCTCATCTCATCTCATCTCATTATCTCTAGCCGCTTTATCCTGTTCTCCAGGGTCGCAGGCAAGCTGGAGCCTATCCCAGCTGACTACGGGTGAAAGGCGGGGTACATCCTGGACAAGTCGCCAGGTCATCACAGGGCTGACACATAGACACAGACAACCATTCACACTCACATTCACACCTACGCTCAATTTAGAGTCACCAGTTAACCTAACCTGCATGTCTTTGGACTGTGGGGGAAACCGGAGCACCCGGAGGAAACCCACGCGGACACGGGGAGAACATGCAAACTCCACACAGAAAGGCCCTCGCCGGCCACGGGGCTCGAACCCGGACCTTCTTGCTGTGAGGCGACAGCGCTAACCACTACACCACCGTGCCGCCCAGCATATTTCATAAGAGAGCATTTTTCAGATGAAAAAAGAAAACAAAATGAAGATGTGTGACAGTCAAAGTGTCCAGAAGAACTGGGGCTGGTTCTGTAAGATGCTCAGTAGAACCTACAGTTCATTTCCGCATAAAACTGCACTCACTGGACCGGAGACTACAAATTTTTTTTTTTTAAGCAAAGGGTCGTCTCACACCAAATACTGACTTTGTTTCATTAATTACGGCTCACTGATTACTGTTTATAGTATTTTTTTTAATGTTGAAACATTTAATTTCATTATTTTTAATCCATTTTTGTGCCTAAAACTTTTGCACAGTGTTCTATATTAGAGGTGATATCTAATATGACCGATTTTAAGTTTTGAAGAATTTTGCATTTCTGAAACTGTTTATATTTGAACAACTGTATAGTTTCTGGAGAGAAAAAAATATATATTTTTTTTAAAAATCTGGGTTTCTTTGCATTTATTTCACATACTATATACTCAGTCTTTTGTAATACGTTCTTGAATGGAAGTAGTATTTAAATTTACAAAAAGAAGTTCTTATAAGAAATGAGGTAAGTACCATTTGCAAATCCTTGAGTAGAAAAATCGCTGCCTGCAATGAGCACCATTCTCTTGAAGGGTGCCAATACTTATGAATTCAACCGTATGTGCTCAACGATTTCGAACATTTAGTTGTTTTGAAATCATGATAACATGAGCACAGTGGCAGCTTCTTTGTTTTGGCTCAGGTTTCCCATCTGTTGTTCGACTCCAGAGCAGAAAGGCGGATCTTCAGGCCTCTGTTTCCATGGCGATGTTCAGTGACATCTTTATTTGACAGACCTGAAACAAAGAAACTCGAAGAAGGAACAGTGCCAAAAAAAAAAGAAGAGAGAGAATTCCAGATTGTTCCTGGTTGTTCTGGATGCTGAAAATGCTAATAAGGTGCCGAGTGTTGCATTTCAAACAGACTTCATTAGAGCCGAGTTGTAGAGTTTATTTTTTTTTCAGTAGTTTTATGTAACCGTATTATCCTCCTTCCTTTATATCAGACTGCTTTCGAGGAAACCCTGAGCCTTTAACTCAAATAATTTAATTCAACTAGTGTCAAATATATAAGCATTACTATAAAAATCTTGTACAGGACCACCAACAAAGAAATCATAACTGAGTAGTTCTTGTGATAATTTTTAAATTTTTTATGATGCGTTAAAATGCTTTTTCTTTTTTTTTAAGAAACATGCTAGCAGGTTGTTCATGGCAGTCTATAATAAAATGTAATGTTCAATTTAATATGTAATATTACTTAATAATATACAAACATAGGTGGCATGGTTTGAGGAAGGAAGAAGGTTCTGGGTGTCGAGCCCTGTGACTGACTGAGGCTTTTCTGTGGAGTTTACATGTTCTCCTTGTGCCTGCGTGGGTTTTCTCTGGGTGCTCCGGTTTCCTCCAACAGTCCACAAACATGCAACTGGCTCATCTACATTGACTGCAATGAATTGGCAACCCATCCAGGGCAGACCCCGACTCTCACCTGATGTCAGCTGGGATTGGCTCCAGCTTCCCTGCAGTGGATAAGTGATATAGAAACAGCATTTTTAAAAAAAAAAATCTTTTCTTCTTGTGTATTGAGCATCAAATAGCCATCTCATCTCATCTCATTATCTCTAGCCACTTTATCCTGTTCTACAGGGTCGCAGGCAAGCTGGAGCCTATCCCAGCTGACTATGGGTGAAAGGCGGGGTACACCCTGGACAAGTCGCCAGGTCATCACAGGGCTGACACATAGACACAGACAACCATTCACACTCACATTCACACCTACGCTCAATTTAGAGTCACCAGTTAACCTAACCTGCATGTCTTTGGACTGTGGGGGAAACCGGAGCACCCGGAGGAAACCCACGCGGACACGGGGAGAACATGCAAACTCCGCACAGAAAGGCCCTCGCCGGCCACGGGGCTCGAACCCGGACATTCTTGCTGTGAGGCGACAGCGCTAACCACTACACCACCGTGCCGCCCTCAAATAGCCATGTAAGACTGAATTTATTTTTAAGAGACGAAAAGATACTCCAAAAATTCTTTCCATTATTATAGAAATCATTCAAAAACTTTTTTTTTCTCGATTATTTTGCGTCACCAATATATCATCAGTTTTCTGGGTGTCTGTGTTTTCCAGCTGGTGTCTTACTTTGTACAAATTATCAGTCTATTTAACAGTTATTCCACAAAATCGAGTCGTACATGAGCTGATAGCCGATGAGGCACGTAGCACCAAGGCAAGGCGATAATCGTTGTATGACGAGATTGAGTGGAATAACTGTTTTATTCTATCCATAGTCACTGGATTTTGAGAAATAGAGCATTTTTATTTTTTGCAAATTCGATAAATAAAAACGTTATTCAAAACGTCCGACAAAATCATTTCTGCTTAGAATATAAACAAACCGGCAAAATGACAGGAGCAATTTGTGAAAAATGCGATGATAATTATTGAAAAATGTAAAAAAAAAAAAAAAGATATGTTCTTACCATTAAATACTTTCATTCCATATTTTGTTGATTTTTTTTTGGGGGGGTCGTCTTCTTCTTCTTCTTCTTCTTCTTCTTTAGGGCTTTTTGGTAGTTGGCAAAGCAACTTAAAGGTGCATTACCGCCACTGACTGGGCTGGAGTGTGGAACAGGCGATATTGGGGAACAAAAATGATATTCTTTTAGCTATTTCTGTTTTTTGTTTTGTTTTTAATACTTGATAACAGTTTTTGGGGTTTTGTTTTCAAGTAGAGTTTTTATTTCATCCTCGGTTGGTCCAGTAACATGCTCCGTCATTTTGTTTTTCTCTATTCATGGTATATAAGCTGATATCCAAGTAGTAGAGTCGCCAATCAGAACGCATGATTGCTCATATCCAGTGAATGTGGATAGAATAACTGTGAATATACAGGTAATTATCATTCAGGATACCTGAAAAACTAACACAGAAATGGAGTTCTTTGGTATTTTTTTTCTCCAAATGTATGGCTCGATGGCTCGTCCATGTCTTAGTTGTGTACCATCTGCTGTGTTACAGATGTCCCAGGATACAGACGTCACACACACAGGACGCATTTTGATAAGCAGAGAACGTCTAGTCAGTCAGCGAGCAAACAAAAATGCCTCAAATGTTTATAATTCAGTATCTGGATGGGAACAAAACCAATGCCAAGCTGCTGTACATATATAAAACCTGTCCTCATGATCACTGATGAGTTCCTCCTTCCTCCTCCATTGACACTGAGATCCAGGCTCTACTTCAGTGACCTGGAGCCTGTCCCGGGCCAGCACTAGAATCGGACAAGTTCATTACAGAGCTCGCTGAAGTCATCATCCAGGCATCCATCAAACCTCCACATAACGTCTTCCATTGTTTCCAGTGAGAAAGGTTTCAAAAGCCGCTTAAAAAGATGTCTTGTGGATGCTCTGGATTACATAAGTGCTTGATTACATAAGGATCACCTCAAACTTGGGGAAAAAAGTCAGAAATAATTATTTTTCAGTCATATGCAGTATATAGAGGGCTTCGGAGGGGAAAAAAACAATAAAAAAGTGTTCATAGGGCGACATAAAACCTACACAAGGGCTTCCTTACAACTGGGATAAATCTACATAAACATCCAATAAATATCAGCTGTCATAAAGACAGCTTTTGTCATTTCTGATATCAAGTTGACATAACAAGTGATGTAACTGACATAAGGTTGTGTTACGACACTTTCTGGGCTGACATCTGTTCAGACGTCATACTGTAGCAACTGATAGAGAATATACATAACCCTGTCATTACCGTGTCATGACATTGCCATAGGATTGTCATAGGATATTTTGGAATACCCATAAGTCAGCTCATAAAGTGTTACAACACAGTCTTATGTCAATAAATAAATAAGTAAATAAATAAACAAGCTGTCACTTGACATAAGTGTTCAACTTCACATTCAAATTGACCAAAGCAGTTTATTAAAAGAAGCCTTTATTAATGTTTATGTAGGTTTATGTCACTTGTCATTGAGGGCTTTTGTAGCTGTGGTGTAGCATGATAGCCACCACTTGAATCAACTGTTAATATAGAAAAATAGGTCAGATTAATGTCTATGTAGCTTTATGCTATTTTCAGTAAAGGGCTTATGTAGGTGTCACAGAGCATTATAACCACAAATGTATGCTTATGGAATTTTCCATGAATGGCTTCATGGAGGTGTCATATAGCATTACAACCACCACCTGTAACAAATGTTACAGAAAATGGCACATAACTGTCTAACTGTTTATGTCACTTGTTATAAACAGCTTATGTATGTGACACATAGCACTATAACCAGAAATGTTTATGTAGGTTTATGTCACTTGTCATGAAGGGCATATATGTGTGTCATATAGCACTATAACCAGAAATGTTTATACAGGTTTATGTCACTTGTAATGAAGGGCTTATGTAGGTGACACAAAGCACTATAAGCAGAAATGTTTATGTAGGTTTATGTCACTTGTCATGAAGGACTTATATGCATGTCATATAGCACTATAACCACAAAATGTGTATGTAGATTTATGTCACTTGTCATGAAGGATTAATGTAGGTGTCATATAGCGCTATAACCACAAAATGTGTATGTAGATTTATGTCACTTGTCATGAAGGACTTATGTATGTCATATAGCACTATAACCACAAAATGTTTATGTAGATTTATGTCACTTGTCATGAAGGGCTTATGTAGGTGTCATATAGCACTATAACCACAAACTGTGTTGATAGGTCTAGGTTACTTGTCATGAAGGATTAATGTAGGTGTCATATAGCGCTATAACCACAAAATGTTTATGTAGGTTTACGGCACTTATCATGAAGGGCTTATGTAGGTGTCACAGAGCATGACAACCACAAAATGTTTATGTAGGCTTATTTCACTTGTCATGAAAAGCTTATGTAGATGTCATATAGCACTCATCTCATTATCTCTAGCCGCTTTATCCTGTTCTACAGGGTCGCGGGCGAGCTGGAGCCTATCCCAGCTGACTACGGGCGAAAGGTGGGGTACACCCTGGACAAGTCGCCAGGTCATCACAGGGCTGACACATAGACACAGACAACCATTCACACTCACATTCACACCTACGCTCAATTTAGAGTCACCAGTTAACCTAACCTGCATGTCTTTGGACTGTGGGGGAAACCGGAGCACCCGGAGGAAACCCACGCGGACACGGGGAGAACATGCAAACTCCGCACAGAAAGGCCCCCGCCGGCCACAGGGATCGAACCCGGACCTTCTTGCTGTGAGGCGACAGCGCTAACCACTACACCACCGTGCCGCCGTCATATAGCACTATAACCAGAAATGTTTATGCAGGTTTATATCGCTTGTCATGAAGGGCTTATATAGGTGTCATATAGCAGAAATGTTTTGGTAGGTTTGTCTCACTTGGCATGAAGGACTTATGTATGTGTCATATAGCATTATAACCACCGCCTGTAACAAGTGTAAGAAAAAATGACAGATAAACGTTTAAAGTAGGTTTATGCAGCTTAGGCTTATGAAGGGCTTATGTAGGTATGACATAGCATTATGACTACAATATGTAACAAGTACGACTAAAAATGCAAGATAGATGTTTATGTAGGTTTATATAATGCGGTATAAATGGCTTGTGTAGGGGTCATGCATCTCCTGAAACAGGTGTTAATCAACAAAATAAACGGGATGAATGATGTTTATTGGTGTAATAGATGTAGCAATTAATGTCTCTGGACTTTTCCCCCTGGCCTCAGGAGAACTCTGTCCTAATTCATGTTCACTTGTGTTCGCCTGCTGGCCATCTTTTCAAGTCAGAGAGCTGGAATTCATTCCTGCTGTGTCCTGCTTAATCCTGTGCAGAGAGACAGAGAGAGAGAGAGAGAGAGAGAGAGAGACGTGCTGCTGCGTCTGGCTCCCTGGAAACCACCACGAGGTTCTTTCAGTCTCTACACATTTAAGTTCAAAAGCCATTTCGAAGGGAAGAGAAACGAGATGAAGAACGGTCTTTATTTTAGAACAAAGTACCAAATAAACAGCACACGGTTGCCCTTTTCGATCACGGTTCCTTTGGTGTATTACCGTACTTCAGAACCTGTTAGACTTTTGGCTTTGTGCTCTACGCTGTGCTCCTCCTCTGTAACAATGTCCAAATCCCTCACAGTGCTAATCCCGCTTCATTACGATTATCACCGCTAACCCTGTATTTTAATTGGAATAAGTTTCTAAGGAACCATAACACGGCATCTTACACCATTGCCATGGTTTCTCGTTCCTCTGCTAATAAAAGAACACAAAGACAACGCGATATGCTCACTAGAGTTTGTACATTCCTGTGTGGAAGAAAAAAAAAAGCCGTGTTTTTGTTCTGTGCACCGCAGCATCGAAACAATAGCTAACCTCATACGACCCATATCCACACAAATCCTCCTGAAGACAAAGTGTCCTGTGTCTTCCAGCTTTGCCATGATCTCTATCACAAGGACAGCACACAGAGAAGACACATGCTCTTTCAAAATGGCCACGAAACTCATTTCACTGCTCCGATTTCAAGTCCTTTGTGTCTTTTAAAGTAATTTTGCCTCAAAAGTTATTCATGTAAGCAAAAACAGTTGATATAGAACGATAAATTTTTTTAATATGACAAAAGAAATGGCTTTGAAACATTTCTACGCCTTTATCCTGATTAAAAATGTTAGCATCTATCACTGAGCTAATACAGTTAGTATGCTAATGAACTGCTAGCAGACTGTAACTGAATACAAATTTGGTTAATGTATCGCAAAACATGTAACTAATAGCAGTTTGACCGCTAGCTAGCAGAATATATTTTGTCCTTTTTTGGTCACTGGCTATCTGACTATTTTTTTCCCCCACCAGTAGTTAGTAAACTGACTAATTTTTAACCAGTTTGGACACTCGCTAGCTGGCTACTTTATTTTTTTACTGGTAGCTAGTGAACCAACTACATTTAGCTTAGTTTGGTCACTAGCTAGCTGACTGATTTTTGCTTGGTTTGGCAATTGGCTAGCTGACTGTTTCTTCTTTTACTGGTAGCTATCGAGCCAACTACATTTAGTTCATTAGCGAGCTGATTACTTTTTGACTAGTTTGGCAAATTGCTAACCAGCCGTCTACTTTTTGCACAGTTTTCCCACTAGCTAGCTGACTACTTTTTGACCATTTTGCCCACTAGCTAGCTGACTACTTTTTGACTGCTTTGCTTATTAGCTATTTGACTACTTTTTGACTGTTTTGCCCACTAGCTAGCTGACTACTTTTTGACTGTTTTGCCCACTAGCTAGCTGACTACATTTTGACTGTTTTGCCCACTAGCTAGCTGACTATGTTTTGACTGTTTTGCCCACTAGCTAGCTGACTATGTTTTGACTGTTTTGCCCACTAGCTAGCTGACTACTTTTTGACTGCTTTGCCTGTTAGCTAGCTGACTACTTTTTGACTGTTTTGCCTACTAGCTATTTGAGTACTTTTGACTGTTTTGCCCACTAGCTAGCTGACTACTTTTTGACTGTTTTGCCCACTAGCTAGCTGACTACTTTTGACTGTTTTGCCCACTAGCTAGCTGACTACTTTTTGACTGCTTTGCTTATTAGCTATTTGACTACTTTTTGACTGTTTTGCCCACTAGCTAGCTGACTACATTTTGACTGTTTTGCCCTCTAGCTAGCTGACTACTTTTTGACTGTTTTGCCCACTAGCTAGCTGACTACTTTTTGACTGTTTTGCCCACTAGCTAGCTGACTACTTTTTGACTGCTTTGCCTGTTAGCTAGCTGACTACTTTTTGACTGTTTTGCCTACTAGCTATTTGAGTACTTTTGACTGTTTTGCCCACTAGCTAGCTGACTACTTTTTGACTGTTTTGCCCACTAGCTAGCTGACTACTTTTGACTGTTTTGCCCACTAGCTAGCTGACTACTTTTGACTGTTTTGCCCACTAGCTAGCTGACTACTTTTGACTGTTTTGCCCACTAGCTAGCTGACTACTTTTGACTGTTTTGCCCACTAGCTAGCTGAATACTTTTGACTGTTTTGCCCACTAGCTAGCTGACTACTTTTTGACTGTTTTGCCCACTAGCTAGCTGACTACTTTTTGACTGTTTTGCCCACTAGCTAGCTGACTACTTTTCGACTGTTTTGCCCACTAGCTAGCTGATTACTTTTGACTGTTTTGCCCACTAGCTAGCTGACTACTTTTGACTGTTTTGCCCACTAGCTAGCTGACTACTTTTTGACTGTTTTGCCCACTAGCTAGCTGACTACTTTTTTGACTGTTTTACCTACTAGCTATTTGATTACTTTTGACTGTTTTGCCCACTAGCTAGCTGATTACTTTTGACTGTTTTGCCCACTAGCTAGCTGACTATGTTTTGACTGTTTTGCCCACTAGCTAGCTGACTATGTTTTGACTGTTTTGCCCACTAGCTAGCTGACTACTTTTTGACTGTTTTGCCCACTAGCTAGCTGACTACTTTTTGACTGTTTTGCCCACTAGCTAGCTGACTACTTTTTTGACTGTTTTACCTACTAGCTATTTGATTACTTTTGACTGTTTTGCCCACTAGCTAGCTGAATACTTTTGACTGTTTTGCCCACTAGCTAGCTGACTATGTTTTGACTGTTTTGCCCACTAGCTAGCTGACTATGTTTTGACTGTTTTGCTCACTAGCTAGCTGACTACGTTTTGACCAGTTTGGTGATTGGTTAACCAGCTGACTGCTTTTTGCTCGCCTTGTCCACTAGCTAGCTGACTACTTTTAGACCAGTGTGGCCTTTTTAGACAGTAGTTTGCTGTCTAATTTTTTGACTGCTTTGGGTGCCTAACTTTTTAGCTAACTCATTTTTGACCAGTCTGGCTGCTAACTCACTAGATGCTGTGATGAGTTTCCAGCTTATATCTAATGTTTCCTGAATCAGTTTTAAATATAAAATCTCTGCTTCAAATAGACTTTGTGAACAAATTTGAGCTAAACAGCCATCTGAATCAGTGCAATCACACATCGTTTAGGTCGAGGGATACTTTAACTGTTTCCATCTCTGTATGAGCATGCGACTCCAGAACGTGTCCTGTGTGTAGCCTCATCTTTTGTGTGTTTGTTTCAAAAAATGAATGGATCTTAGAGAACCTGTACATATCATGGACATTTTTATTTTATTTTTTTGCTTGGTGCAGCTCCCATTAGGAACGTTGAAGTCTGTGGGACTTTGTCCTAAGCTGTCCATGGCATGACACTCAAGGTTGGATCTACCCACTCCATCAGCAGTAGGAGGAACACAGAGAGCCTGTTTTATTCCACTTCTGTGCCACAACGACAAGTATGAAGTTAAGAGCTCTCTTCTTTTCACATATCCACCCACATTCTCCTTAGTTCTGACATTTCACATATGACCAGGACCAACATGCACTCTTACAAAACAAGAATGATTCTAGTAAAGAGTGTTCTCTTACGGAACTGCTGTTTCCTTTTAAAAGAAGGTTCTTTAAGGATGCTAGGAATCCACTTGCTGATGATCTAGCAGTACTGTATAGCACAACACCAACTAAAAGGCATTTTTAAGGTTAGTGTGATATTCTTAAGAATATTTTTTGGAAGTAGATGAGAATCACATAAATTTCATGTCATTTTTAATGTGTAAAGTTTTGTGCTTATTCATTATTCCTGTTTGTCTGTTCAGTAAAAAATTATCTCAAAACTGTAGAGCGTTTGAAAAGACGTCATCTTTGAAAACACTGCGATGGCGTGTGGTCTGAGAGCTGCTGATCTCTTCCATCACGTCGCTCTGGTATGTACCGTACACACCATGAGAAGCGGCTCTGTGGAATCCATGTCCTTGTGTGGCCCTCGTTCTGTTCATATGTAAAATCGACACTGGCGTGATTACGGCGTGGTGCGCACACACACACCAGCACAGCGTGTGTAAACCCCATGTCTCTCTTCAAAGCTCCGGATATGTCTAACTCTAATGCCAGTTGATTATTTTTCCCAACCAAACTCCTGTGTTTGACTCAAGCTGTGACGACATGCTATTTTCAGAAACATCCAATTAAGTGGGATAATTACAGCTATCCGGTGGAGCTGATTATATTTTGACAAATGTTTGCAGAGATAATGGTTTTGGGTGGGACACAGAGCTCAGGACAAACAGTTTAAATCCAGCAAAACTGGTTACATCGGTATTCATTAGAAAAAATGTAAGAAGAAGGAACTTCAATTCAATTCAATTTAAGAACAATTTTGAGGGAATTATGTGTGAATAACCAAATTAAAAAAAAAAAAAAAAACTGTAATAAGAAATCCTAAATAAATACAATGTCTGCCTGGATAGGTCACACCATCTAAAGAAGAAGAAGAAGAACAAGTGGGTGTGGTTTAAAAATATCAGTCATCGTTGCTATAATTCAGAAAATTGAAAATGTAAGACACTAAAGTAGCTACAAAGCACTTTAATGGAGTTAATGAATCATATTTTGGACATTTCTAAGCACCCATTGGACTTCCTGTACATCACACTGCCATGATGAAACACTGACATCTAGTGTATGTTTACATAAATGCAGAATAATCCATCCATCCATTATCTGTAGCCACTTATCCTGTACAGGGTCGTGGCAAGCTGAATCCTATCCCAGCTGACTATGGGTAAGAGGCGGGGTTCACCCTGGACAAGTCGCCAGATCATCACAGGGCTGACACATAGACACAGACAACCATTCACACTCACATTCACACCTACGCTCAATTTAGAGTCACCAGTTAACCTAACCTGCATGTCTTTGGACTGTGGGGGAAACCGGAGCACCCGGAGGAAACCCACGCAGACATGGGGAGAACATGCAAACTCCGCACAGAAAGGCCCTCAGCAGCCACTGGGCTCGAACCCGGCCCTTCTTGCTGTGAGGCAACAGTGCTAACCACTACACCACCGTGCCACCCCAGAATAATCCAATTTTACTCATTTCTTTGCCAAAATTCTTCAAAATATTAAAAGATTTCTGATTTCTTTAACAACGCGTCTTTTGTCGCATCATACATCAAACAAATCAATATTAAAGATGCACTGGGGAGAAATTAGGATCTAACAGTTGCAAGATGAACGACATAAACATTAGAATGATTGGTTGCTTGGCTCCACCTCCATCCATGAAGCTCCGCCTCCAAGAATCTACAGTATTTGGGAGTTGATCTATGTTAATCGGCAGCACGGTGGTGTAGTGGTTAGCGCTGTCGCCTCACAGCAAGAAGGTCCTGGGTTCGAGCCCCGGGGCCAGCGAGGGCCTTTCTGTGTGGAGTTTGCATGTTCTCCCCGTGTCCGCGTGGGTTTCCTCCGGGTGCTCCGGTTTCCCCCACAGTCCAAAGACATGCAGGTTAGGTTAACTGGTGACTCTAAATTGAGCGTAGGTGTGAATGTGAGTGTGAATGGTTGTCTGTGTCTATGTGTCAGCCCTGTGATGACCTGGCGACTTGTCCAGGGTGAACCCCGCCTTTCGCCCGTAGTCAGCTGGGATAGGATCCAGCTCGCCTGTGACCCTGTAGAAGGATAAAGTGGCTAGAGATAATGAGATGAGATGATCTATGTTACTCCAGTAGCTCATGAGGAAATTTATCATCTCACATTTTGCAGACCTGCTTTCAAAATGTCTTTTTAAGCGATTTAAAAAAAAAAGTATCTATAAATTGATAAAAATATTTATTAAAAAAATGCCATTCTTTAATAAACAAACAATGCAGCACCGCTGCATTGCTCTCTTTAGATAGACATAACGCGAGGACCAAATCCTAACTGCACCACTATCAGCAGCTCATTAAATGGCATTGTGGGTAATTTAGGAACTTGTTAAAAAAAAAAAAGTCAACACAAATTAAGTCTTTGATTTTTTTTTATGATTTAAAACTGCATAATTATTTAATTTTAAATTAAATAATTTATTATATTTAATTTAGGGCGGCATGGTGGCGTAGTGGTTAGCGCTGTCGCCTCACAGCAAGAAGGTCCGGGTTTGAGCCCCGTGGCCGGCGAGGGCCTTTCTGTGCGGAGTTTGCATGTTCTCCCCGTGTCCGCGTGGGTTTCCTCCGGGTGCTCCGGTTTCCCCCACAGTCCAAAGACATGCAGGTTAGGTTAACTGGTGACTCTAAATTGAGCGTAGGTGTGAATGTGAGTGTGAATGGTTGTCTGTGTCTATGTGCCAGCCCTGTGATGACCTGGCGACTTGTCCAGGGTGTACCCCGCCTTTCGCCTGTAGTCAGCTGGGATAGGCTCCAGCTTGCCTGCGACCCTGTAGAACAGGATAAAGCGGCTAGAGATAATGAGATGAGATATTTAATTTTATTAATATACATCCTTACTGAGTGAATTTTTTTTTTTAATTCAAAGATGGGGGCGTGTCTATTTTTTTAAAGGTGTATGATACACGATACACTTTCATTGATTATAGTTTTAAAAAATTGCTTAAAAAATATTGACCAAAGCAAAATAGAAATGAAACAGACTTAGGCATCGTTAAAATAAATTTATTTGAAGTTTATTTCAGTGGTGGCTCATGATGTTTGGAATGAATTATCCGTCACATGTCACTGCTGCCTGTCTTGGGTACCGAAGCGATTTATTTATTTTTTTTATTAATTTTTTTTTACCTGTAGTTTAAAAAAGTAGTGAAAAACTCTTCAAAAATGCTAATCAGATTGTCATTTGCTAGAAAAAAAAAAAAGAAAAAAAACCCACACAAATTATCTTAAAAAATTAAAATAAAATAAAAGATTGGCACCGATGCTCATAATTCATCCTTTTTCTTTTGAGAGTCTGACTTTGAGCTTTTTGCTTTTGGCTGTTTGCCTTCTGTCTTTTTGGACGATGATTTTACCGTCTTCTTGGCAGTTGCCTTTTTCTTTTTGTCTGCCGTCTTGGCCTTCGGTTTTCCTGCCTCTTTTGTTTTCGTCTTTGCTTTTCCTGTTGGTTTGGTCTTTGCTTTTTCTTTACCCGTAGCTTTCGGCTGTTTGTCTTCGCCGTCCGTCTTTGTGTCAGCGTTCGCGTGCGTCTTTTCCTCTGCGGTTTTGCCCGCTTGCTCTTCCGCAGGTGTTTTTGTGTCTTTTGTCACAGCTGCTGCTCCTCCATCGAGCATCACGCTGTCCTTCTCAGGCTTTGTCTTTTCGCTGAGGTCCTGCTCTGTTTTCTGGAACTCTGCATTCAGTGGGCTCAAGAGCATGTTTAACAGCTCTTCTGCCTGAATTCGCTCCTGAGGGGGGAAAAAAAAAAAAGTACAACAGAGTGAAATGAATGCAAAATGACTGAAATGATTGAGAATGACTCGAAAGCACTTTTAGACCTTTGTTCATTATTTATATTTCATTGTATGTCTACAATATCACATTTAAAAGCAATTAGATTAACAGAATTCAAAACAGTTTGATTTCTCTAATTTCAGGGTTTCTCAAATTAATTACACTAATTATTTAAATGTGTAGAATAACATCTGTGGTATTTACTGGTGCTGTTATTACTATCCACAATCACATCACATTTCTGTAGGAAAAAAAAAAAAACATTATTAGTTTTAATGCAGAAAAATTGGATTTAAGATAGCTAGATAGACAGACAGATAGTAGGACAGACAGACAGGGTCTAGCCATCTTACTGTCTGTCTATCGATCTGTTTGTCTAGCTATCTTAGACAGTAAGACAGACAGAAAAATAGAAGATCGACAGAAAGGGTCTAGCTATCTTGCTGTCTGTCTATCGACCTATCTGTCTGTTTGTCTGTCTAGCTATCTATATGTTTGTCAAGCTACCTGAAACAGATAGTAAGACAGACCGTAAGATAGCTAGACAGATGGACAGACAGGTTGATAGACAGACAGTAAGACAGCTAGACAGATAGTAAGACAGACAGACAGACAGGCAGATAGGACGATAGACAGGGTCTAGCTATCTTACTATGTCTGTTTTACTGTCCGTCTGTCTAGCTACCTGAAACAGATAGTAAGACAGACAGTAAGATAGCTCGACAGACAGACAGGTTGATAGACAGACAGTAAGATAGTTAGACAGAGAGCAAGCTAGCTAGGCAGACAGACAGATAGTAAGACAGACAGTAAGACAGGTTTGATAGACTAAGATAGCTAGAGAGACAGACAGGCATATAGTAAGACAGTTAAATAGACAGACAGACAGACAGACAGTAGGATAGCTAGACAGACAGATTTAATCAATAAACATTAGCAGAAAGATCCCAAGTATGTCCCTTGCTATAGATAGTTTTCACTGACGTCACGGCATTCCGGGGAACGCCCTCCAGCCGCCATCTTTGCCAGCTTTGCGACAATGTTTATTGTTAAAAGCGCTATACAAATAAACTTGATTTGATTTGATCTTGTGGGGCAAACAAAACGGACCATCGCTATTACCGGCTACGTTATCTCGGACAAATTTATGAAGTTATATAGTCAGTTTTCTAAAATAAAGATCAATGTCGACAAAATCAAGCAAACAGAAGTATATAGATACATTAGACAACATCTCACGACAACGATATGCAGCCAAACTGGCCTTGATTGGGGGAATTGACCCCTACGAAGTGGACAAAGGTGCATTTTCAAGTGACTATGCAGGGCTGCCAAAGCCTGAAACTGCCAAAGCCTGCTCCAAAGCCTGAAACTGACTTCATCAAACTTTAAAGGCTGTCTGATATATACAACTTTATATATTCACAGCGCGCCTTTTGTCGGATGCCGCCTTTTTCACGGCTGAATCGCGCAGATCCGATTTTTTTTTTAGGGGGGGCGTTGGAGTGTCTGATTATAATTTCAAAGTAAATTCTGTATTAAAATTACTAAATAAGCAAATACGTTACAGTCCATGAAACAGGAAGTATAAGGATGAGAAAAAAACAGTTTAAATCGGAAAGCTGCGCACATTTGCGCAGTCCTGCACACCGCTCGGGCTGCGCAAATGTGCGCAGCTTTCCGATTTAAACTGTTTTTTTCTCATCCTTATACTTCCTGTTTCATGGACTGTAACGGATTTGCTTATTTAGTAATTTTAATACAGAATTTACTCTGAAATTATAATCAGACACTTCAACGCCCCCCCTAAAAAAAAAAAAAAAAAATCGGATCTGCGCGTTTCAGGCAGCATCCGCCAAAAGGCGCGCTGTTTGCATCTCATACACAAATCAAATCATACAGAATAGACCTAAAATGTTTTTCAAAAATGACCCTTGCGTGAGTGAAGTGACAAGTTTCAAATAGAAACGTGACAAACGAGCGATATTAAGTGTACATTACAATGTAAACGTACACTCAGCGGTTCCAGTTAGGCATTCTCCAGAGATTGTTCACATGATGTTTTGGTTTCCAAAAACAAACTTAAACACGACTGATTGTTTATTTAAACAACTTACCACTTATAAAATGATCGGAGCAGACTTTGCTGTGTTTGGAAGGCTGATAATCCTTGCGGTTGATTCTCGCAAGCCATAGATTTCTCCTTTGTATGCTGAGTTTCTTTGTTTGCTCGCCTTCGTTCTCCCGTACAGTGGGAATTCCATAAAAGCTCCACTTGACTTCATCATCTGACCTATTACGACAGCCGTGAATACAACAGGTGTGCACCATTGCTAGCTTTAAATAGCCTGCTTGGGTTCTTTTGAAGACTTTGTACTCGCACATTACAATGTGTGCTCAGTCACCCGTACGGTAAGCCTGACCCCCAAGATGGCCGCCACTAGGGAATCCCCGACTCTGTGACGTTATGTGAAAACTATCTATTACTACGGTGATAATGGGAGGCCATGAAGATAAAGGGGTATTTCGCGTTGTGGCTCAGTAACGGTTCCGTGGCTAAGCAGTGAAGAGAACGTTAGCGGTGATCAGGAACGGTGCACTGAGACTCGCCTTTTCATTGTGTCGAGGATCCAGAGTGAACCACAGAGCCACCGCACACCGCTGACCTTTCGTCACAGCTCTGACTCCATGAGGGTTCTCCTTACCGGCACCGAACGCCACGATGCGACCGCACTGAGGCTTCACCACCGCCTACAGAGAGAGAGAGAGAGAGAGAGAGAGAGAGAACAAAACTGCAACCAACATGGCATTTTAAATAAGAGTGGGGCAATTCGGAAAAACTTCTCTTTTCCAGGGTGAGAAATTTTCAGCTCAGGTTCTTTAAGGAATAATCAAGGAGAAATAAAAGCATTAAAAACTGAATACTTTAATATGAATTTTACAATCATGTTAAGCAAGTTAAGTAGGTAGTAAGTGTTAAGTAATAAACAAACATAACAGCTCAAATATTAAAGGAATCCTAAATTAAAATCTGAAATAAATAAATCTAAGGTGGTCAAGGTGAAAAATGTCAACAGCACCCCATACGGGCCAAAAATATTTCACACCCAATAGATCTCATCTCGGCGGCACGGTGGTGTAGTGGTTAGCGCTGTCGCCTCACAGCAAGAAGGTCCTGGGTTCGAGCCCCGGGGCCGGCAAGGGCCTTTCTGTGCGGAGTTTGCATGTTCTCCCCGTGTCCGCGTGGGTTTCCTCCGGGTGCTCCGGTTTCCCCCACAGAAACCGGAGCACCCGGAGGAAACCCACGCGGACACGGGGAGAACATGCAAACTCCGCACAGAAAGGCCCTCGCCGGCCACGGGGCTCGAACCCGGACCTTCTTGCTGTGAGGCGACAGCGCTAACCACTACACCACCGTGCCGCCCACACCCAATAGATATTATTTTCTAATCACATGGGGACCACTGTATGTCCAATGCATGTTCATAAACAATTTAAACAATGTATATGAACATATAGATGTGTGAAAGTCTTACTGTGACGGTTTTGGCATCGAGTTCCGTGAAGATGAAATCTCCTCCTTCAAAATCATCATTGAGGTAGAGAATAGCGCTGAAAGGAAAACAGTGTGTGTTTGTTAAAAAGCAGTAAGAACTGAATCATGGCTGTGTGTCGTGCTGGATTTGGCCGTACCTGTAGTCGCGGTGTGTGTACGCCGGCGGTTCTTTGATACACTCGTTGAGTTCGGAGATCAGGAGACAGTTGTCGACATGTACCGGGTGGCTCAGGTCGTCTCGGTCTTCCTGTTTCTCTGAATGGAACGACGCACAAATATATGATATATATAATATAATGAGTTACAGCCTGAGTAAACGATATGGTCATTATTTTTTTTTATTTAAACGACACTTTTGTAGTTCAGTCAACAAACTTTCCATGGGATTCAGATCAGAGATCTGCAATAGCCACGCCAATACTTTCACTTTGTTGTCTTTAATTTTCTTGCAACGTTGGAGGTTTGCTTCGGATCTTTATCCTCCTGAACGACCCAGTTGCGACCAAATCTTATGTCTATCTTGAGGCGCTGCTTCAGCATTTGAGGATAATCTCCTTCCCCACGATGCCACCAGGACCTTTCCACCAGCCTGATGCTGCCACCACCGTGCTTCACAGTAGAATGGTGTTCGGTACACAGCGCTGATCATTAGATTCAAGATGTTTATTTGTCATAAACACAATAACACACATAGCGGTTATTATTGGGTAATGAGATTCTTATTTTGCAACTACCTGACCAAACTATGCTTACTAATATAAAGAGAAATATATATAAAATACGAAATATAAAATACAAAAGTGCATATGCAATGCAAAATATAAAAGTGGAATGAAAATAAACATAATTAAAATAAAGAATAACAAATAACCGATCAATGTGCAGTAGGACAGCAATCAAACAATATGCAACAGGACAGATATAATGTGCAATGTCTTGTGCAAAATTGCAAATATAGAGGTAGATGGTGATTTATAATCCGTGGTTCAAAAGCCTGATGGCCTGGGGGTAAAAACTGTTTGTCAGTCTTGTAGTCCTTGCTTTCACACTCCTGTAGCGTCTGCCAGATGGTAGGAGCGTGAATAGTCTGTGTTGTGGGTGTGTTTGGTCCCTGATGATGCTCTGTGCCCTTTTTGTGACCCGGGTGTTGTAAATGTCCTGTAGTGGGGGGAGGACAGCTCCACAGATGAACTGTGCCATTTTAATGACACGCTGGAGAGCCGTTCTGTCCTGAGTTGTGCAGTTCCCGTACCACGCAGTGATGGAATTTGTCAGGACGCTCTCCACTGTGCACCTGTAGAAGTTGCTGAGGAGTTTGGTGGACAGTCCAAATTTCCTCAGGAAGAAGAGTCTCTGTTGAGCCTTCCTGATGGTCTGCTGTGTGTCCAGGTGAGATCCTCACTGATGTGAGTTCCAAGGAATTTAAATGTTTTCACCAAAAACATACAGCCAAACAGCTCAGTTTTTGTGTCATCTGACTTCAGAACGCTCCAACACGAGGCATCTGATCCTCTGCAAACTCCAGCCTGGGGCTTTCTAAGCACGGCAGACTTTCAGCCCATTGTGCTGTACGGTACTAATGCCTTCAACAACTTCTCCAGTTCTTTTGTTGTCGTCGTCTTGGGACTTGGTTAAAGCTTCTGGACTGAAGTTCTTTCATCCCTGGAAATTAATTTGTGCCTCTTTCCTGGAGGATGCAGTATCTGTGTGATCTAAGGTTTTAATGTTTGCATATAATCATTTGTGGTATCTTCAGTTATTTGTAAGAACGGACCAGATGTTTTTTTTTTTTCCTGAGGTCTTGGCTGAGTTACTTGGATTTTCCTAGGGTAGCAAGGGCAAGAAGGCACTGGATATAAATGTACAGCCTTAATACAACCACAAGTGTCCTCCCAATTAACTCCTAATTAAGACATTTGGACAATCAGAAGCTTCTAAAAGTCGTTACGTCAATTTCCAGGCTGTTTAAAGATAAGACAGTCATCTTGTTGTATGTAAATGTTTGGCCTTAACTGTTTGCACATGAAGCGCTCATATTTTTGGATTGGGACTGCATATATACAGTGGGGCAAAAAAGTATTTAGTCAGCCACCAATTGTGCAAGTTCTCCCACTTAAAAAGATGAGAGAGGCCTGTAATTTTCATCATAGGTATACCTCAACTATGAGAGACAGAATGGGGGGAAAGAATCCAGGAAATCACATTGTAGGATTTTTAATGAATTAATTGGTAAATTCCTCGGTAAAATAAGTATTTGGTCACCTACAAACAAGCAAGATTTCTGGCTCTCACAGACCTGTAACTTCTTCTTTAAGAGGCTCCTCTGTCCTCCACTTGTTACCTGTATTAATGGCACCTGTTTGAACTCGTTATCAGTATAAAAGACACCTGTCCACAACCTCAAACAGTCACACTCCAAACTCCACTATGGCCAAGACCAAAGAGCTGTCAAAGGACACCAGAAACAAAATTGTAGACCTGCACCAGGTTGGGAAGACTGAATCTGCAATAGGTAAGCAGCTTGGTGTGAAGAAATCAACTGTGAGAGCAATTATTAGAAAATGGAAGACATACAAGACCACTGATAATCTCCCTCGATCTGGGGCTCCACGCAAGATCTCACCCCGTGGGGTCAAAATGATCACAAGAACGGTGAGCAAAAATCCCAGAACCACACGGGGGGACCTAGTGAATGACCTGCAGAGAGCTGGGACCAAAGTAACAAAGGCTACCATCAGTAACACACTACGCCGCCAGGGACTCAAATCCTGCAGTGCCGGACGTGTCCCCCTGCTTAAGCCAGTACATGTCCAGGCCCGTCTGAAGTTTGCTAGAGAGCATTTGGATGATCCAGAAGAGGATTGGGAGAATGTCATATGGTCAGATGAAACCAAAATAGAACTTTTTGGTAAAAACTCAACTTGGCGTGTTTGGAGGAGAAAGAATGCTGAGTTGCATCCAAAGAACACCATACCTACTGTGAAGCATGGGGGTGGAAACATCACGCTTTGGGGCTGTTTTTCTGCAAAGGGACCAGGACGACTGATCCGTGTAAAGGAAAGAATGAATGGGGCCATGTATCGTGAGATTTTGAGTGAAAACCTCCTTCCATCAGCAAGGGCATTGAAGATGAAACGTGGCTGGGTCTTTCAGCATGACAATGATCCCAAACACACCGCCCGGGCAACGAAGGAGTGGCTTCGTAAGAAGCATTTCAAGGTCCTGGAGTGGCCTAGCCAGTCTCCAGATCTCAACCCCATAGAAAATCTTTGGAGGGAGTTGAAAGTCCGTGTTGCCCAGCGACAGCCCCAAAACATCACTGCTCTAGAGGAGATCTGCATGGAGGAATGGGCCAAAATACCAGCAACAGTGTGTGAAAACCTTGTGAAGACTTACAGAAAACGTTTGACCTCTGTCATTGCCAACAAAGGGTATATAACAAAGTATTGAGATGAATTTTTGTTATTGACCAAATACTTATTTTCCACCATAATTTGCAAATAAATTCTTTAAAAATCAGACAGTGTGATTTTCTGGATTTTTTTTTCTCATTTTGTCTCTCATAGTTGAAGTGTACCTATGATGAAAATTACAGGCCTCTCATCTTTTTAAGTGGGAGAACTTGCACAATTGGTGACTGACTAAATACTTTTTTGCCCCACTGTACACACACACACACACACACACACACACACACACACACACATTCCAGGACGTTGCCATGTGAACAGAGCTCGTCTTACCCTCGATGGCAGAGCGGCAGACCAGGTGCGAGTAGGAGAAGTACAGAGGAGACTGGAGACTGAAGTACGACTCCACCACCTTGCGTACCTTCTCACTGAGGTCGAAAAACAGACGAGCGCTCTTCAGAGGAAGCACACCTTTCTGACCAAGCTACCACACACACACACAAAAACACTGATTAAAAGAAAACGAATACAATTCTATGCAGCGATTTAAACAATGAACTACATAAGGAGCTACAGTTGTGTTTGAAAGTCGGTGAGCCTTTTTCTGCATAAATATGAACAAAACCAGAGTTCTTGATGCTCATCAGGCTGGAAAAGGTTACATCTCCAATGAATTTGGACTCCACCAATCCAAAGTCCAACAGGTGGAGGAAATTCAGGATCACCGTTACCCTCCCTAGAAGCGGTCCACCAACAAAGATCACTTCCAAGAGCATGGTGTGTAATAGTCCGTGAGGTCGCAAAGGAACACAGGGAACTTCTAAGCAACTAAAGGCCTCTCATACATTACCCAATGTTAATGTTCATGTTCACGAGTCCACCATCAGGAGAACATTGAACAAGAATGGTGTGGACGGCAGGGTTCCAAGGAAAAAACAAAACAAAAAAACCTACCTCTCTGCATAAAGATCATTCCTGCCTGACTACAGTTTGGTAAAGATCACAGATCATGTGGACAAGCCAGAAGGCTCTTGGAAACATTTTGTGGATGGATGAGACCAAAACAGAACGTTTTGGGTTAAATGAGAAGAAGCGTTATGTTTGGAGAAAGAAAACACTACATTCAAGAATAAGAATCTTTTCCCATATGTGAAACATGATGGTGGTAGTATCATGGTTCGGGACTGTTTTGCTGTATCTATGCCATCATTGACGGAACAATGAATTACAAATCGTGAATTATTCCAACAAATCCTAAAGGAAACCGTCAAGATGTCTGCTGGTGAACTGAATCTCAAGAGAAAGTGGGTCATGCGGCAAGATGACGACCCGTAAAGGCCAATTTATGCTGACAACCCAGTCCTCGCAGATAGCGTCGCAGACAGTGTCTGCGTAGCCCCCCCCACCTTCGCAGACGCTCTGCGCGCACCTCCCAAAAATTGTGACCACCGCAGAAGCCTCGCAGACAAGAGGGCTCTGATTGGTCCACTCTACATCCGCTGTACACGCACTTCCGCTTCCCTACTTTCCCGGTTTGGTTTGTTTTCTCGACCGGCATTTTTAAAAACACGAGCGAAGCTGGAGCAGCACGAAGAGCGGTTGATCGAGGAAGTGAGGAAGTACGTACATCTATACGACTCCAGTTCTAGTCATTATAAAAAGTTCTAGTCATTATAAGTAACCGGAGGATAAACACTCCACTAACCACACCCACCAACTACTCCTAGCGACTTCGCGCCCCCTTGCGTTGTGCCGGTGAATAACATTGCGCACGCCTATTATCCCCGCTCAACAATAAATTACAACTGTCTGCGAAAAGCTGTCTGCGAAAGCCTTGTCGCACGAGCATGCAGAGGCCTTAACACACAAGAATGGTTAAAGAAGAATAAAAGTTAAATGTTATGGAATGGACAAGTCAAAGACTTGACCTTAATCCAATAGAAATGTTGTGTGAGCAGTTCATGTCAGGAAACACACCAACATCCCGTTTATCTGCAGTTACTGCTGCACAAAGGGGGTCACGTCAGACACTGAAAGCAAAGACTCACATCCTTTTGCAACTCACTGATGTAATATTGGATCATTTTCCTCAAAAAAACAAACGACCAAATATAATCTTTGTGTCTCTGGGTTCTCTTTATCTCATTTGAGGACTTGTGTGAAAATCTGGTCATATTTAGGTCACATTTGTGCAGAAATATAGAAAATTCGAAAGGGTTCACAAACTTTCAAGCACTGGTATAGCTACAGTGTGTTCATATCATGACATACGACAGATATTTAATTACAGTGAAGACCTTGACAGAGTGTAAACAGTAAAGAACATGATGGAGCGGAATTTTCCGGAGATGAAGAAGAAGAACAAGCCTTACCTTGAGAGCTTTGAGAATCGTGACCCCCTGGAACATCTCGCTGGGTGAGTGAGGACTCGGACTTCCTCTGTAGCCGTCGCCTTTCTGCGCCGCTGTCTAAAGCAAAGAAAAACAAGATCAACTGAGCTACTGCTCACTTACATATCCCCCCGCTCTCGCTTATATCAGAATGCAAGCAACTGAAGGAATAGGACACTCATTATGAATGTTGACTTCAACGAATAATTAACCCTGAAACAAGTAAGTAAAGAGCAGTGTGTCTCCCCAGGGATTTCAAACAGCATCCTGGAAAACTGTCATTTTGAAATCACATTCTGTTTCTTGAAATAGCGTCAAAATCCATGCTATATGTTTCGTAAATACATTGCCGGTAAACAGGAAGTCGATGTGCGACAGACCTGAAAATGGTAAACATGGTATAGAACCCCAAGCTGAAGCTCGGTACCAAACATCAAGCAGTTATGATTTGTAATTGCTGAGAAGAATGTTATGAAAATTTTGTAAATCCGCACTATATGTTTCGTAAATACATTGTCGGTAAACAGGAAGTTGATGTGCGACAGACCTGAAAACACTATACAAGGTAAAGATCCCCAAGCTGAGGCTCGGTACCAAATATCAAGCAGTTGTGATTTGTAGCTGCTGAGAAAAATGTTATGAAAGTTTAGTAAATCCATGCTAGATGTTTCATAAATACATTGCCGGTAAACAGGAAGTTGATGTGCGACAGGCCTGAAAATGGTAAACATGGTATAGAACCCCAAGCTGAAGCTCGCTACCAAATATCAAGCAGTTATGATTTGTAATTGCTGAAAAGAATGTTATGAAAATTTTGTAAATCCACACTATATGTTTCGTAAATACATTGTCGGTAAACAGGAAGTCGATGTGCGACAGACTGAAAACACTACACAAGGTAAAGATCCCCAAGCTGAGGCTCGGTACCAAACATCAAGCAGTTATGATTTGTAGCTGCTGAGAAAAATGTTATGAAAATTTAGTAAATCCATGCTAGATGTTTCATAAATACATTGTCGGTAAACAGGAAGTTGATGTGCGACAGACCTGAAAATGGTAAACATGGTATAGAACCCCAAGTTGAATCTCGCTACCAAATATCAAACAGGTCTGATTTGTAGTTGCTAAGAAGAATGTTACGAAAATTTTGTAAATCCACGCTATACGTTTCATAAATACATTCAGTCAATAAACAGGAAGTTGATGTGCGACAGACATGAAAATGGTAAACATGGTATAGAACCCCAAGCTGAAGTTTGGCACCAAGTGGCTGAGATTTGTGGATGCTGGAAAAAAGGGTGTTTCGGATGGACGGAGATACGGATAGAGATAGACAGAGGTAAACCAGTATACCCACCCCCTCGGAGCGGGAGTATAAAAAGATACAGTTGTGTTGTAGCTAAACACATCTACAATGCTGCTTTGCACTTGAACATGAGATACACTTACTCTAGCGCCCCCATACGCATTGGGGTTGTAATTACACCCTTTACTCAGACAACAGAAAGACTATGATGGTTGTTTTGATGCGACTGCAAGAAAACTCAAGTTCATTTGGTTCATTCGGTTGAGAGTACGTCGTGCGCGTTCTGGCTGCCAATTCTCACCAGAGCTTTTTTATTTTATTTTATTTCTTTTTCTATTTTTTTTCCTGTGTGTTTGTGTAGTTTGATGTTTGAGTGTTTTGTCCGCCGGTTGTGGTGTAGCTCCAGACCCAGTTTTGGGCGTCGGTTCCCTTCAGGCCTTGGTTCGCTGTGGGTGATGCCTGTGCTCCCAGCTGTGGACTGCAGTGAGCTCGTCGCTCATTTTACATCGTGGTTATCCAGCGCTCTGCGCTTTAACGCTTGGCGTGATGTTCCGAGTGATGTTGCGGCGGCTGTGCAGGCGGTTTGGGACACACCAGCGCTCTGCATGGCGGAGCTTCTCTGCTCGCTTTGTGGATCCATGGTGTGGTGTTCGAGCGATGTTGCTGACGGCATCACAGCGGCGGTGCTGGAGATGTGGGACTTGTTTTCGTGCGCCTTTTGGTGGGACTGTGGCTGCTACACCACAGGAATTACATCCTGACCCCTACTTGGTGGACTTTTTACTTATTTATTTATTTATTACATTTTTTATTTATTTTTTCTTTCTTTGTCTATAATGTAAAGCGTCCCTGGGTTTTTTGAAAGGCGCTATATAAATTTAACTTATTATTATTATTAGGGCGACTGATATCATCTTCACTCACTAACCAGAATAACCTTAATTTCACCACAATTTTATCCACCATATTTGTTTTTCTTCCCCTGACTGGTTATGACAACCAACACTATGACCAAAAAAAAAAAAAACATTATGAATTTCATTTCAAATGTCAGGCGGCACGGTGGTGTAGTGGTTAGCGCTGTCGCCTCACAGCAAGAAGGTCTGGGTTCGAGCCCCGTGGCCAGCGAGGGCCTTTCTGTGCGGAGTTTGCATGTTCTCCCCGTGTCCGCGTGGGTTTCCTCCGGGTGCTCCGGTTTCCCCCACAGTCCAAAGACATGCAGGTTAGGTTAACTGGTGACTCTAAATTGAGCGTAGGTGTGAATGTGAGTGTGAATGGTTGTCTGTGTCTGTGTGTCAGCCCTGTGATGACCTGGCGACTTGTCCAGGGTGAACCCCGCCTTTCGCCCGTAGTCAGCTGGGATAGGCTCCAGCTTGCCTGCGACCCTGTAGAACAGGATAAAGCGGCTACAGATAATGAGATGAGATTTCAAATGTCCTGATACGGTTGACTAAAAAACAGCCAACAATCATAAACGCACAAACTCTGACATGCAAGTGTTATCGTGTCATAAAACATAACAACCAATCAGGTTTCAATATGCAAATAAGGCCCATGAAAGATCTTCCTCTGTTGAAAGAGTGGGAGACTGAATGTTTGTGGGCGTGTCCAAAATGTCTATTTGCGTATTCATAGAACATGAACCCGGTGAGATTTGTTAGCATTTATTCATTTGTGAAACGGCTACATCACTGAACGGTCTGTGAAAACAAACAAACAAAATGGAAGGCTTTTACATTACTGTGAAAAAGTCTTGGCACCCCCTCCCCTTTTTTCCCCTCATACAATCTTTGTTATAGATTTCTATTTTATGACTTCTACATTACTGAGTCACAACATTACAAAAATATTTTAAATTAAATATTACAGAAAAAAATTTTTTATAATGTATCTGAGCAGCATATTCCATAAAAGAGCACTTTTCAGATTAAAAAACAAAACATAATGAAGGCTGCTGGGTTTTGGTACAAACTTAAGAAGCGAGTGTGACAGTCAAAGTGTCCAGAAGAACTGGGGCTGGTTCTGTAAGATGCTCAGTAAAACCTACAGCTCATTTCCACATAAAACTGCACTCACTGGACCTGAGACGGATTTTTTTTTTTTAAAGCAAAGAGTCGTCTCACACCAAATATTGAATTGTTATATTTATTATGGCTTACTGATTACTGTTTATACTAGTACTTTTTTAATGTTGAAACATTTCATTTCATTATTTTTAAGCCACATTTGGTCTTTACATGTGCCTAAGACTTTTGCACAGGACTGTACTTCCCGAGACACTTCAAAGTGAATTTTCTATTCATTTATTTTATCATTTGTTTCTCAGTTCTACTGCACAATTCCAATAGCAACGAATCAAACAGATTGACGGAAACAAGCCATGTTTATTTTAGTTATCACTATTACCAACCAGAGTCTAAAGGCTTACATTTGACAGCCGGTGTAATTCCCGGCACTCGTCGTCGGTGATGACTCCATCCAGGACGATTCTCTGGGAACCGTTGAGAGCTTTGGACGTCATGGTGACCGTGATGCCTTCGAACATCAAGCTGGCTTCTGGATCAGGTGTCGATTTGCTGACTCCTAAAAACAAAACGGATGAGAAAATAAAACAGGAGACAACTTTACGGCATGTTACAGACAAGTGTAAAAGTTAGCATCCCTGTGGCCTCAACATGGGGGGGGAAAAAAAAAATATATGTAATAGAATTTATCTACAAAGTTATAATCCTGTTTATTTTTGGCCTCTTGATTTTGTCTTGAGGGTGTGCAAACTTTTGCACTCATCTGTACGTCTCACACCGGCCCACTCACCATCTTTAACCATCTTGGCGATGTCTGATGACTCCTTGGACTTCTCCTCTACCAGCGTCTCGATTTCCTTCATGAGGTTGCCAATCTCTTCTGTGATGCGAGCCGCTGTTTCTCGATCAGCCCTGAACAGCACAGAGACATGATTCAGAGTCCCTATAAGATAGATATCTACAGTGGGGCAAAAAAGTATTTAGTCAGTCAGTCACCAATTGTGCAAGTTCTTCCACTTAAAAAGACGAGAGAGGCCTGTAATTTTCATCATAGGTACACTTCAACTATGAGAGACAAAATGAGAAAAAAAAAAATCCAGAAAATCACATTGTCTGATTTTTAAAGAATTCATTTGCAAATTATGGTGGAAAATAAGTATTTGGTCAATAACAAAAGTTCATCTCAATACTTTGTTATATACCCTTTGTTGGCAATGACAGAGGTCAAACGTTTTCTGTAAGTCTTCACAAGGTTTTCACACACTGTTGCTGGTATTTTGGCCCATTCCTCCATGCAGATCTCCTCTAGAGCAGTGATGTTTTGGGGCTGTCGTTGGGCAACACGGACTTTCAACTCCCTCCAAAGATTTTCTATGGGGTTGAGATCTGGAGACTGGCTAGGCCACTCCAGGACCTTGAAATGCTTCTTACGAAGCCACTCCTTCGTTGCCCGGGTGGTGTGTTTGGGATCACTGTCATGCTGAAAGACCCAGCCACGTTTCATCTTCAATGCCCTTGCTGATGGAAGGAGGTTTTCACTCAAAATCTCACGATACATGGCCCCATTCATTCTTTCCTTTACACGGATCAGTCGTCCTGGTCCCTTTGCAGAAAAACAGCCCCAAAGCGTGATGTTTCCACCCCCATGCTTCACAGTAGGTATGGTGTTCTTTGGATGCAACTCAGCATTCTTTCTCCTCCAAACACGACAAGTTGAGTTTTTACCAAAAAGTTCTATTTTGGTTTCATCTGACCATATGACATTCTCCCAATCCTCTTCTGGATCATCCAAATGCTCTCTAACAAACTTCAGACGGGCCTGGACATGTACTGGCTTAAGCAGGGGGACACATCTGGCACTGCAGGATTTGAGTCCCTGGCGGCGTAGTGTGTTACTGATGGTAGTCTTTGTTACTTTGGTCCCAGCTCTCTGCAGGTCATTCACTAGGTCCCCCCGTGTGGTTCTGGGATTTTTGCTCACCGTTCTTGTGATCATTTTGACCCCACGGGGTGAGATCTTGCGGGGAGCCCCAGATCGAGGGAGATTATCAGTGGTCTTGTATGTCTTCCATTTTCTAATAATTGCTCCCACAGTTGATTTCTTCACACCAAGCTGCTTACCTATTGCAGATTCAGTCTTCCCAGCCTGGTGCAGGTCTACAATTTTGTTTCTGGTGTCCTTTGACAGCTCTTTGGTCTTGGCCATAGTGGAGTTTGGAGTGTGACTGTTTGAGGTTGTGGACAGGTGTCTTTTATACTGATAACGAGTTCAAACAGGTGCCATTAATACAGGTAACGAGTGGAGGACAGAGGAGCCTCTTAAAGAAGTTGTTACAGGTCTGTGAGAGCCAGAAATCTTGCTTGTTTGTAGGTGACCAAATACTTATTTTACAGAGGAATTTACCAATTAATTCATTAAAAATCCTACAATGTGATTTCCTGGATTCTTTCCCCCCCATTCTGTCTCTCATAGTTGAAGTGTACCTATGATGAAAATTACAGGCCTCTCTCATCTTTTTAAGTGGGAGAACTTGCACAATTGGTGGCTGACTAAATACTTTTTTGCCCCACTGTAAATCTATCTGTTCAGTTCCAAACAAATTTTATGTCGAGGGTTGCCTGTTCAAGTCCCTGTACAAATGAGAACATACTCGAATGAAAGTATTTAATACTCTATAAACCTGCTGCTATGGAAAATTAATCAACGCCAGCCAGCCAGTGCTGTGGTATAATTACATTTAAGCAAATCTCATCTTTAGGAAATTTATATCAGATATCTGATTCATTTATTACTTTTGCTTGTCCCTGAGTTTCTTAGGCATGATTTCTTCCGGTGTCCACATGTCCTGGGGCAAAAAGAAAGAGGGGAAAAAACAAAACAGAGAGAGCACTGAATTAATGACATCTTCCAAAGTATTAAAGAACATATGGACCTGCAGTCCGGGTTTGGGACTCACCGGATCAACAAATGTGACTCCGAAAATTTCATATCCAAAATATAAGAGCTCTTTCTCCAGTAAGGAATTCTTGATGTACTGCACAACAACCTACAGTTAAAAAAAAAAAGAAAAAAGTCTATAAGCAATAAAACATACACTCACCAGCCACTTTAATAGGAACTTGTTCTGCATAATGTGCATGTCTTTGAACTGTGGGAGGAAACCCATGCAGACATGGGGAGAACCAGGGCTTAATTTGAGCCGGAACAAGACGGAACAAGATCCGGAACTTCCGTCGTCGGATCCGGCAGCTATTTTCATTTCATTCGGTGTTCCGGCAGCTATTTAAATGGATCAGATCACCTCCATGACCATCACAAAGGGGAAAAAAATCAAACAATAAATTAAATAAATAAGTAAATAAAATTTGTTTAGTGTTCAGTTTTGATATCTGTTGTTGATTTTTCTCCTATGACATCCACAAAATCTATGCGGGGGGGGTATACTTCCGCTCAATAGAACACCGGGTTTTTTGCAGCCGTTAGCTTGCGCTGTGGAAAAAATGGCAAAAAAAACAAGAAAGCTTACTAAAATTTTTCAAAGTCCCAGGACAGCCGGATCCTAAACGACCTAAAATGGACGACATTGGACACAGTGACACTGCACCAGCACCTGCTCCAAGTGTGCCAGTCTCCAACTTGTTTTGTAAACCCTTTATTTCTTAACTGTTACTTGAACTGATTGCACTTATGTTTGCTGGCACTGCTTTTAAACTTGAAATATGCTTGAAATCCTAGGCTATGCTTTTAAATACCCTACTTAAATCCTTAAAGGAACAGTCCACCGTACTTCCGTAATGAAATATGTTCTTCTCTGAATTGAGACGAGCTGATCCGTACCTCTCCGAGCTTTGCGCGACCTCCCAGTCAGTCAGACGCGCTGTTACTCCTGTTAGCAATGTAGCTAGGCTCAGTATGGCCAATGGTATTTTTTGGGGCTGTAGTTAGATGCGTCCAAACTCTTCCACGTTTTTCCTGTTTACATAGGTTTATATGACCAGTGACATGAAACAAAGTTCAGTTACACAAATTGAAACGTGGCGATTTTCTATGCTATGGAAAGTCCGCACTATACCTTCTGTGCGCTTCGACAGCGCATTGATACCTTCACTCGGAGTTGTACCATTTTTTTTTTTTTTAGACAGGGCAGACGGACCAGGGCATTCGCCCGCCTGGCCGTGCCCGACGAGGAGCGCTCTCGGCTGGCTTGGGAGGCAGACGGCAGCCCCGCCTGGAAGTGTGGTTTTACCATGGGCCTCATGCAGAAAAATGACAAAGTCCCAGTTTTACCATCGGGCTCGAGTTGTACCATTTTTTTAGACAGGGCGGACGGACCAGGGCATTTGCCCGCCTGGCCGTGCCCGAAGAGGAGTGAAGGTATCAATGCGCTGTCGAAGCGCGCAGAAGGTGTTAGTACGCCTGTCATTATAGTGCGGACTTTCCATAGCATAGAAAATCGCCACGTTTCAATTTGTGTAACTGAACTTTGTTGCATGCCACTGGTCATATAAACCTATGTAAACAGATAAAACGCAGAAGAGTTTGGTTGCATCTAACTACAGCCCCAAAAAATACCATTGGCCATGCTGAGCCTAGCTACATTGCTAACAGGAGTGACAGCGCGTCTGACTGACTGGGAGGTCGCGCAAAGCTCGGAGAGATACGGATCAGCTCGTCTCAATTCAGAGAAGAACATATTTCATTATGGAAGTACGGTGGACTGTTCCTTTAAAATGAGTCACTTAACTCATGTCTTGTGTGATCTGGTCTCCAATGGTAAAATAAACCGGTCGTGATATGAGTACAGGCTGTTATTTTAGAAGATAAATTTAATATATATGGCTCTCACGAAAATGTATTTGAAAATATGTGGCTTTCGTGGCTCTCTCAGCCAAAAAGGTTCCCGACCCCTGCCTTAACGTATGTATGGAGAGCGAGAGTGAACTTGAGTGCCTGTTTGGAGAACATTCTGAGCGTTGTCCAGGATTTGATAACTGGTGCTGTTGCAATACATGTCATGCAATAGGCGTGTGTGCGTAAAGTTATAGTAAACCGCCCCCCGCCTTTTTTTTTTTTTTGAGTCGCCGGACCCACCCACCTCCTGCGTTCCAGGACCTCCCACTTCACAAATTAAGCACTGGGGAGAACATGCAAACTCCACACAGAGCGGCCCCCGTCGGGCGCTGGGCTCGAACCCAGAACCTTCTTGCTGTGAAGTGACAGCGCTAACCACTACACCACCGTGCCGTCGCGGTGCAATGCTCTGACGATCAGCACAGACATTTAAACTCGCCGGGAATAAAGCAGAGCACTGTGAATGCAAACTTATGTGGATTTTGTTGGCTATTTGCTCTTCTAGAAATAAGTCTAAATAGTCGTATTAAATTGTAGTGATAGATAGATCGATCAATAAATCCTTATTTATCAGCAGATCTTAACTGATGCTTTACATGGACATGAGTGTATGCATATAACTAGCAATTCCTCCTCCTTCTGGAATATTCCATACAGAGTTAGAATTTGGGCGAAAAAAAAGAAGCACGTCTGCAATGAAAGGAGGAATCCCGCAGCTGAGATGAACAAAAGCTCAAATGTATATTCATGTCGTGAGTGAGCACCTGTCTGGCTGTAATATCAGCAGCTTTTTCTTCTCCCAGCACGACTGAGTAATACGCCAAGTTCTGATTCATCACCTCGTCATCAGGACGGAAAAGGAGGAAGGTTTTAGCACATTCGATGGCCTTCTCATACTGCTCACCTGGAACAGAGACACAGGGACACGAGAGTCAATAAACAGCAGCAGGACAGACAAAAAAAAATAAAAAATCATACAGGAGCTCTGGTGATATTATTTGACTTTGAGCAAGTTCAAATTACAAGCAGCCAATCAACATCAAGCAGCGTCTGGATGTGTGTGAGTGAAGTGTGAGAACGAATTAAAAAAAAAAAAAAAATTGGAAGTCAGGTGAGAGGGAGGAATTGAGAACAGGTCATACTGTTATAGTAGGAAAACTGGAGGTAGTTAAAATGCGACGGCAGGAAATCTTCGAACGGTTTCTCTCTCCCGGCGGTGGACGCCAGCTCCACAGCACAGTTCTGCTTACAGACCAGAACGTGCAGGTAGTGATCTGGAGTGAAACATTCAGCCACACAAACACAATCAGAACACCAACGCACAAGCAGGAACCTGCTGAAAACTTTTTTTTTTTTTAAATCTGCTGTTTTGCCTGTGATGGACTGGAAAAGGTCAGCGTCGTAGTCCATGTAGTTGTATCCATCGTAGTCGTACACGCCCTCACATAGCGCTCGGCACTCCGCGTCGGCGGTGAAATACTCCTCAAGCGCCGCCTCGAAGTGTCCGATGGAGGAGGAAAAATCATCCGCACTGTACAGCTTCTTCCCTTCCAGAAACTCAGCCTGAAACATCACACCACATCAGAAAACACCAAATAAAAGTGATCCGGCGCGTCTCGACTTAACTTAAGCAGCTCACCATGTGCGGTCTGGCCTCGAGGTCTTTAAAGTCCGTCTCCTGCACACCAGCCATCATGCTGTAGTACTCAAGGTTCTGTCTCATCTCCATGTGGTCTGGGTTCGCGATGTAGAACGTGTTCGCTGCAGCAACAGCTTTGTCCAGCTTGTTTATCTGCGTATGCAGACAGATGAGGCTTTGTTTTAAACTCTGGGTGCATCACAGATCTATTATGCATCCATCCATCCATATATATATATATATATATAAAAATATAAAGAAAACACACACATTTATTCTATCCACATTCACTGGATATGAGCAATTGCATGCTCTGATTGGTTACTCTACTACTAGGATATCAGCTCATATACTGTGAGTACAGAAAAACAAAATGGCGGTGCGTGTTGCTGAACAAACTGAAGACAAAAAAAAAAAAAAAAAACTACTTGAAAACAAAACCCCAAAAATACAAAAAAAAAAAAAAGCAATAAAATACGGAATGAAAGTATTTGATGGTCCGAATGCATCCTTTTTTTTATTTTTCAAGAATTATTATTATAAAACATTTTTCACAAATTGCTCCTGTCATTTGAAGCTTGAAAATTACAGAACTGAAATGTCCAAGGAAGAATTAAATAAATGTCTAAAGCTGTTCTATACCTCGACACGACAGCAAGACGGCACTTTGTACAAAAAAAAAAACACTGAAAAGTAAATCTGTGCCACCATTGATAGATTTTTCAGAAGTCTGCCTCCCCGTAAATTATTTTGTCAGACATTTTGTATAAAGTTTTTACTGATCAAATTTGAAAAAAAAAAAAACTGCTCTGTTTCTCAAAACCCGGTGAATGTGGATATATATAAAACAATTATTCCACTAAATCAAGTCGTATATGAGCTGATAGCCAACAAGGCGTGGATTCGATCCAGTGAGCATGATAATGAACTTGTCCTCAACTTGTTCAATATCATCAGAGGCTCCAACTCTCCCGCCGTGGGTGGGAGATCTCCCGCTTTAGGGAACATTTAGAAAATCCTCCCGACCTCCCGCTGACAACATAAAAATCTCCCGCCCGCCCTTACTACACATGATTAGTTAAAAATATATATAACTTGATATGTTTATGTTGACGAAAATTAATAGTTGACTTTCCGCTTTTCATGTGTCTGACATTGTATGGGTGGACTCAAGTGTGTACCCCGCGGTATATGCTGATTCCCCGGTCGGTACACCGATCGGCACAACGGGGGATTGGAGTGAATGCCGGAGGTATGCGTGCGCAAATCAAGCGTGCATATGAATCAAGCGGAGTTCGGTACGCTGCGGGGTGCACACTTGAGCCCATCCAATGTCTTAGCAGTTACCGATAAAGCATACAGATGGCGCTATTAATGATATGCGCGAGAGAACGAGAAAACCTGCGACACTCAACCATTTTGTTTGTTTTTTTGCGTTTGCATTTATCGCCTGCTCGCCTTTTACTTTATGTTCTCTTGAATGAGATAATGAAACGAAGTTCCGTTGGTAGAAATGGCGAAAGCCAAACTACGAAGAAAAAAATATCAGAAAATCACCAAGATAAAGTTCGGATCGCCCGTCGCGATGGTCGCCAGGGACGAATGGCGGACTATTTTGGACGGCAGCAAGATGACCCGATATCTGACAAGGTTAGATCACCAGACCAGACATTAGATTCTAACCAACTTGTCTGACTTTTTTTGTCTGACTTTTACTAACTTAGAAATAGAATATTAGAAGAACATTATCATCAGAGGGTCTACCATTGGCCATTTATAATAGTCATTATTTACATTAACATTGACTTTAGGCATATTAAAGTTTGGTCTGTAGTCACTGGATTTATCTAGATCTGTCACTATTAATAAGATTTAATTGACACGAAATTGACCTGAAATGTGGTGAATCATATATATATAAAAAAAAAAAAAAAAAGAGATATATATAAAACTCACCTTCACACCTCTGTTGCCTCACAGCAAGAAGGTCTGGGTTCGAGCCCCGTGGCCGGCGAGTGCCTTTCTGTGCGGAGTTTGCATGTTCTCCCCGTGTCCGCGTGGGTTTCCTCCGGGTGCTCCGGTTTCCCCCACAGTCCAAAGACATGCAGGTTAGGTTAACTGGTGACTCTAAATTGAGCGTAGGTGTGAATGGTTGTCTGTGTCTATTGCCGCTTTTCCACTACAAACACGGCTGAGTCGGGCTGAGCCGTGCCGTGCTGAGTTGGGTTGAGTCGGGCTGAGTGGGGCTGTTGGAGTTGCATTTCGACTACAACCGCGCTGAACCGTGCTGGCTGGAAGTGGGTGGACACATTGGGTGGAGTTAGCGAAAGTGGGTGGACGTCACATGATGTCGTTAAGCGGCGCAAACAGTGACATCAGTGATCTTTTAAGCGGTAGTCTCTCGACCCGAATAGTAAACAATAAACATGGAGGACATGGAGTCGTTAGTGTTGCTGGTCTTGGTGCTGTGGCTTGTTGTCACCGACAGCGCGGACAGATACTGGCAAGAGCGTATAGATGAGGCGAGGCGCATAAGGCTTCAGAAATTCTCGTAATTCGTAATTATTCTCCTTCCGGGTTTGCGGTGTTTACAGATCCCAGCGCGCTCGCGGGGCGTGTGTGGGCATGTGAGGACACTCCTCCTCACCAATCAGTGCACAGGGGAGTGTCTGCTCACGCCCCCAGCCTCACTCGGCTTGCTTTGGCTCGCTTCAGCCCCACTCCAAAACGGTGCGAGTTTTAGGGGCTAAGCAGGGCTGAAGCGAGCTGAGTCGTGCTGGTTTTTGGTAGTCGAAACGCGAGCCGTGTCGGGCTGAAGCGAGCTGAAAAAGGGTAGTGGAAAAGGGCCATATGTGCAGCCCTGTGATGACCTGGCGGCTTGTCCAGGGTGAACCCCGCCTTTCGCCCGTAGTCAGCTGGGATAGGCTCCAGCTTGCCTGTGACCCTGTAGAACAGGATAAAGCGGCTAGAGACAATGAGATGAGACCTTCGCGCCTATGGCGCTCAAACTTTTCTCCCTCTGAGCGACTCGCAGAGAGGGAGAATCTCCCTCTTTGCAATTTCCCCAAGTTGGAGCCTCTGTATCATGCTAGCTGAATGGAATACGAGCCTCATCGGCTATCGGCTCATATACGACTCGATTTCGTGGAATAATTGCTTTATTATATATATTAATTACACACACACATAATTGATTGTTAAAGCTAAATTGTGCTTTGTGTACAACTTTAATGTCTCAGAAAATATTTAAAATATTTAAACGTCATTTTAAAACCAAATATAACAAACTGACAGAAAATATGGAGGGAATGCAGTTCAATTAAAAGCTGAGAAAAAAAAAAACCTTTCAATGACATTCATTTTTTACCTCGATTTTACCAGTAATATGTTTATTACAACTTAATTGTTCAAGCTATTACACATTAATAACATCCTTCAGGTAAAGTTTATGCCAAGTGCGAAACCGCTAAGCTAAGCACTTCCGCTAAAATTAGTAACCATGGTAACCGGTGCTACTATTAAAAAGCACCACAGTATGCGGTTTGGGATGGACCAAATAGCGTTAGCATCTTATGCTAACACTTTCTGCCTGAATAGAAAAAAAACGCGCGGTTTTTTTAATGCTGTGCCTGACATTTATACCGTTGATATGTAAAATATTTTTAATTCACGAATGAATATTAACGTTTGTGCCTCGAAGGAAACTTTTTTATGACTTTAAAGTGTCTCGGCATGTACCATTTAACTCCACATAAAGACGTGGCACCTCAACCTCAGTGTGGGAGGGGGAGTGATGTGTCGTTCACAAAGGAGTCGGCTCTCTGAATCGGTTCTTCTAGATGAACACTGAGAATCGACTCTCGGATATATATGAATGAGATTTAGGCAAATCATACAGAAATATTCTGTTAATCGAGATGAACTGACATTAAAATGAATCTCATATCATCTCTAGCCGCTTTATCCTGTTCTACAGGGTCGCAGGCGAGCTGGAGCCTATCCCAGCTGACTACGGGTGAAAGGCGGACCCTGGACAAGTCGCCAGGTCATCACAGGGCTGACACATAGGCTACGTTTACACTAGACCGTATCTGTCTCGTTTTCTTCGCGGATGCACTGTCCGTTTACATTAACCCCCCTGAAAAAGCGGGGAAACGGGAATCCGCCAGCGTCCACGTATTCAATCTAGATCGTATCAGCTCCGGTGCTGTGTAAACATTCAGAATACGCGGATACGCTGTGCTGAGCTCTAGCTGGCGTCTCATTGGACAACGTCACTGTGACATCCACCTTCCTGATTCGCTGGCGTTGGTCATGTGACGCGACTGCTGAAAAACGGCGCAGACTTCCGCCTTGTATCACCTTTCATTAAAGAGTATAAAAGTATGAAAATACTGCAAATACTGATGCAAATACTGCCCATTGTGTAGTTATGATTGTCTTTAGGCTTGCCATCCTTCCACTTGCAAGTAATAAGTGATATGCGCTGGGATCTCACACACAGCGGCTCAGTCCCGAATCGTGGCTTGTTCACTTCACTCGCGCGCTCTGTGAGCTGCGCAGGGCCGGAGTGCGCACCCTCCAGAGGGCACTCGCTGTTCAGGGCGGAGTGATTTGGAGCGCAGGATGCCTGCGGAGCCGAGCGTATCCGCGTATTGGTGTTGCTGTGTGCACGGCTAACGGTTTTAGTGTAAACGCGAATCATTTTAAGAACGTTAATCTGATGATCCGCTGATTCGACGTAATGTAAACGTAGCCATAGACACAGACAACCATTCACACTCACATTCACACCTACGCTCAATTTAGAGTCACCACCGGAGCACCCGGAGGAAACCCACGCGGACACGGGGAGAACATGCAAACTCCGCACAGAAAGGCCCTCGCCGGCCCCGGGGCTCGAACCCAGGACCTTCTTGCTGTGAGGCGACAGCGCTAACCACTACACCACCGTGCCGCCTGACATTAAAATGTTACCGAATTAATTCTCATGAATCACTGATACAACACGAAACAATAAGTTGAATAACATTCATGCAAGACTGTATTGGATACACACTTGTATTGATCTTTGTGAGGATTTAAACAGACTGTGAATGTATATAACGCAAAGTAGTGTTATTGTGGTCATTAGGATGAGATTGTTTCCTATGGGTCTGACTCTTTCATCATAAAGGCGAGAAAAAAACAAAACAAGGAGCTGGCCATTGACTTTGGGAGGTCACGACCAGTTCTGATCGAGGGAGTCGAGGTAGAGGCTGTTGGTTCCTCGGGCTGTGGCTGGACAGCAAGCTGGACTGGACTTGCAACACCAACCACTTGTACAGGAAGGGACAGAGCAGGCTATACTTCCTGAGGAGGCTGCGGTCCTTTAACATCTGTAGGAAACTCCTGTGGATGTTCCATCACTCTGTGGTCGCCAGTGTCCTGTTTTACACCGTGGCGTGCTGGGAGGGCAGGACATCCAAGAAGGACACATCCAGGCGGGCCGGCTCTGTGGTCGGCATGAAGCTGGACTCTCTGGTGACGGTGGCAGAGAAGAGGACTATGGACAAACTACTGAACATCATGGACGATGCCAGTCACCCTCTGCACACCGTCATCAGCAACCAGAGGAGCCTGTTCAGTGACAGAATGCTCCGTCCCAAGTGCAGGACGAACAGACTCAAAAACTCCTTTGTCCCTCACACCATCAGACTGTACAACTCCTCTCTGGGGGGGAGGAGGGGTAACAGGAGGACAGAGGACAGGAAGGAGCAGTAGCCTAGCCTGACAATAAGCAATACCGGACAATGTGCAATACCTCTCCTGCTGGACTTTTTTTTTTTTATATTTGTATATGTAGAAGAAGAAGAAACCTTTATTTGTCACATGCACACTTCAAGCACAGTGAAATTCATCCTCTGCATTTAACCCATCTGAAGCAGTGAACGCACGCACACACACACACACACACACACACACACCCAGAGCAGTGGGCTGCCACACCAGAGCGCCCAGGGGTTCGGTACCTTGCTCAAGGGCACCTCAGCCCAAGGCTGCCCCATGTTAACCTAACTGGATGTCTTTGGACTGTGGAGGAAACCGGAGCAGACACGAGGAGAACATGCAAACTCCACACAGAACCCAGAACCTTCTTGCTGTGAGGCGACAGTGCTAACCACTACACCACGGTGCCACCCAAAAAAATACCTAATTTAGAAAGAAAGAACAACTTTATTCATCACACACTTGTGAAATTTCCTCTCTGCATTTAACCCATCTGAAGCAGTGAACACACACACACACACACATACCCAGAGCAGTGAGCAGCCATGTTAACAGCATCCAGGGAGCAGTTGGGAGTTCGGTGCCTCGCTCAAGGGCACCTCAGCCCAAGTCCATCCCATATTAATCTAACCTGGATGTCTTTGGACTGTGGAGGAAACCGGAGCAGACACGAGGAGAACATGCAAACTCCACACAGAAAGGCCCTCGCCGGCCGCTGGGTTTGAACCCGGAACCTTCTTGCGACCACGCTAACCACTGACACCACCGTGCTGCAGAGCATTTTTTAAGGATTTTCCACTAGGAGACCAACTGGTCTGGGCAACATAATCACAGGCCCCAGAGTCCATGCAGCTGCACCGCTGAGGCATATTCTGTGATGCAAATTGCCGCATTACGAATCCTCGTTTCAGCCAGCATAATATCAACATAGTTAATGCAGTCCCAAGTTACCATAACTTCATCATAAGTATGGTAAAATACTAAAATTACACCGAGTTCAAGTTATTGTTTTATCAACTTTCATAATATGTATTTTAAGAAACAGTGAAAAATAAGAAATAAGAAAATCTTCAATTTTATTGCTCAATGTGAAACACAGCAACAAATAACTGTATATTTAGTCTATAATTTGGAAATTGGAACAGTCTTGACAACCCAACTTCAATGTTTCTTAAACATTCCAATACAAAGAAAACAAACAGTCTTATGAATTTGGACCAGCAATTCAAGCATCTCCCATAATCCTATTTCAGTTTTACCTTTCAGCATCAATCTAACATAACTTGGTTTAAAATTTGGTCTCCCAGTGAAGCCGGTTTGGCATTGACTAGGAGACCAAATCTGGCCACTGGGAGACCATTTGGTCTCCCAGTAACTATGTTAAAAAATGCTCTGCGCGTGCTGCGCAATTTAATTTATCTAGAAGTTTTCTCTATTTTATATTTATTCTGTAATGATGCTGCTGGAAATGTTTTATTTCCCTGAAGGAACCCTCCCAAAGGGATCAATAAAGTTCTATCTAATCTAAGGGTTGTTTTACAATCAGGGTACAAAGTTTGTATCACAGGGGTCCAAAATTCACATTTGGCCCTTTTCCACTACCCTTTTTCAGCTCACTTCAGCCCGACACGGCTCGCGTTTCGACTACCTCAGAGCAGCACGACTCAGCTCGCTCCAGCCCTACTCAGCACCCAAAACTCGCACGGTTTTGGAGTGGGGCTGAAGTGAGCCAAACCGAGCCGAGTGGGGCTAGGGGCGTGAGGAGACACTCCCCTGTGCACTGATTGGTGAGGAGGAGTGTCCTCACATGCCCACACATGCCCCGTGAGCACGCTGGGATCTGTAAACACCGTAAACCCAGAAGAAGAATAATTACGAATTACGAGAATTTCTGAAGCCTTATGCGCCTCGCCTCATCTATACGCTCTTGCCAGTATCTGTTGGCGTTGTCGGTGGCAACAAGCCACAGCACCAAGACCAGCAACACTAATGACTCCATGTCCTCCATGTTTATTGTTTACTATCCGGGTTGTGAGACTACCGCTTAAAAGGTCACTGATGTCACTGTTTGCGCCGCCTAACGACATCACGTGATGTCCACCCACTTTCGCCAACTCCACCCAATGTGTCCACCCACTTCCAGCCAGCACGGTTCAGCGCGGTTGTAGTCGAAATGCAACTTCAGCAGCCCCGCTCAGCCCGACTCAGCACAGCACGGCTCAGCCCAGCTCAGCCGCGTTGGTAGTGGAAAAGCGGCATTTGATTCAAACTGGTTCTTGTGTCAGTTTTTAAGTGAAGGACAAGTTAAAGAACAGATTTCAGGTAATTTTTTGATGGTAGTTTTGTGTAATCTGCTATAAGATGGGAGAAACAAATGAAGTGATTCTCGGAGAGGACATTTTTTTTGACAATTCAGAATCCACTACTTCCATAGTGCTTTTAAATATAAGGCTGTAAGCTTTGTGTTAGTTGTCGCTAATATTTATGTCCCAATATCTTGACCACATTTTAGGACGAAAATAATCTTTTTAGATATGTTATTTTATTAAAAATTAGCTGTCTCGGAGAGGACTTTATTTGACACAATTGCATACTAATTTGATCAAAATAGTCTGAAAACTACATTAAAACTTAACTATGTTTCCAATGATATGGAACCAAATATTTGTTTTATGGTATAAAGAATGATTTAAGTGCATCCCTTCTGGAGCTACCTGTGGTCAAAAAAGCACTTTTTCTAAATGACATGAGTAATTTTGCTAAACATGACATATAATGCCATACATTCACCAAAAATAACGTTATCACCAATTTTTTTTTTTGCATGGTAAATAGAGCTATCACAGGGCTACAATAAACAACCAAGTTTATTTAGTCAAGCCTTTTGATATTGAAGATCTCATCTCATCTCATTATCTCTAGCCGCTTTATCCTGTTCTACAGGGTCGCAGGCGAGCTGGAGCCTATCCCAGCTGACTACGGGCGAAAGGCGGGGTACACCCTGGACAAGTCGCCAGGTCATCACAGGGCTGACACATAGACACAGACAACCATTCACACTCACATTCACACCTACGCTCAATTTAGAGTCACCAGTTAACCTAACCTGCATGTCTTTGGACTGTGGGGGAAACCGGAGCACCCGGAGGAAACCCACGCGGACACGGGGAGAACATGCAAACTCCACACAGAAAGGCCCTCGCCGGCCACGGGGCTCGAACCCGGACCTTCTTGCTGTGAGGCGACAGTGCTAACCACTACACCACCGTGCCGCCCGATATTGAAGATAATAAGTGTTAAATGTGATTTTTAGCTTGCGTACCCTGATTGTAAAACAACCCATAACTTGGTTTAAAATTTGGTCTCCCAGTAACTATGTTAAAAAATGCTGCCCAATTTAATTTATCTAGAAGTTCTCTATTTACTCTGTCATGATGCTGCTGGAAATTTTTAATTTCCCTGAAGGAACCCTCCCAAAGGGATCAATAAAGTTCTTTCTAATCTAATCTAGTGAGTCATTTGTGAATTCAAAGAGTCGAGATGAATCAAATGATCCGACTCGTTCAAAAGACTCGGAATTTCCATCATCACTAGTTTTAGAGATGTAAAAAAGTGACCTGTGGTTGAATAAAAAGCGCTCAGAAACGGTCTAAACGTGTTTGTGTTGAGAAATAATCCATATATATATATATATATATCTCACATATTTGTTCTTGTTGAGGGTTAGCTTGTGGTGTGTTTTGTGAAGTTGATGGTCCAGCAGTTCGGCGTCTGTGAGGAAAGTGGATGATGTTTACCTTAAAATAAGCCACTTGCAGGTAATTATACGGAGTCCTCTTCCTGAACTCGAGCTCCACCTCGTCGCTGACTTTGTGCACGGACGGCGGCCCGAGTTTCTCCGCCTCGCACCGGTTCACGCACTCGGCCCGTTTCAGCACGCGCTGGAAGAACCCCAGGTCCTGAACGGGCCCGGCGCCGGGCAGCGGGACGGGCGAGCCGGGCTCGGAGCGCTGGAAAGCCGTGAGGTTCGCGCAGGCCAGGCGGCACTCAGCCTTCACCCGGCGCACCGTGCCTTTATTCCTGAGTGCGCGCTCCATGTTGAGGATGACCGAGAGCCAGTCCCGTTTATAGTACGCCTCCACCGCGGTGTCGAACAGCAGGTCGTACGGCTCCAGAGCGCCGTCCAGCTCCGCCTCACACGAGCCCGGTTCCGAACCGGACACAAGCAGCAGCGCAGCCAGGACAAACACGGAGCGGGACATGACGGAGAGCCGCGACACCACAGAGCAGCAGCAGCAGCGCTCCGGATCCAGCACAGCACAGCACACGACCCTCACCACAGGGGCGGGGCACGACCTAGAATAGGCGGGGTAGTAGCTGGAGGGGCGGGGCCTTAAAAATGTGCTCCATAATTATTAGCACCCTTCAAGAGAATGTGCAGAATTATTATTAGACTTCAGTGCTGTATTAAACCAATGCGGTGCCGCTGGGCACTATACCTCAAGTGCCCCCACCACCACCCTGCACACACGCACAAACCTTACCCTTTGCTGTCAAAAATAGTTAGCCTAGTAAACTAGACCCACCCGCCTAGCGGCCAAAAATATTTTTTGCCTGCGAGTGGGTCTAGCCTCGCACCATATCAACAAAACACTCCGGGCATCAAATCGTGCCCGCCAATCACAACGCAAGGTTTTTGTTTGGATTCTTTGGGCGGGCTTTTGCAGGAGTGACGTCAAAGCTGCGCGACGCTGGAGAAAGCACAACAGGAAAAATGGTTACGGCTATTGAACAGCGCTCGTTTGACTCCGCGTTGGAATCAGTTTTAGAAGAATTAGGCTACATCCACACGGCAACGAGATGTTATTTAAAAATATATCGCGTCCAAATGGGCAACGATCAGTAAAATATCAGGTCCATATGGCAACGCAACGCTTGCTGAAAACGATGCAATACACATGCCACACCTCTAGGGGCGCTGTAAGACGGTCCCTTCGGAGACACCAGAACAATAGAAGAAGTAAGGACGCATGCGCATAAACTATTATGCGCGAGACTTCATATTAGCCACAAAGTCAGGAAAATCTGTTCGTAAAATTACATTATAATGACCAAATACAATGAAAAGTATTTTTCCAGTCTCACCTGTGAAAGGTAATCCCATGTGATCTGGTTTGGATGGCAAACCTGTTGGTACAGTTAAACGCAGCTAATCTTTATTCTCCGCTTTGACCTATCCAATATGGCGGCGAGGATGATGTATGATTCTACGCGGAAGGCGGCGTCTTTAATGGTCCGGAATAAATTGAATGCTACACGTTGATGGATTAATTTGCTCTTCTACGCCCTTTTTGAGGAATGTATTGTCGGACTTAAACCAACATCTGAAGAGGTGAGATCGCTCCTTTTTTTCCCCTATTTTTGCTGGCGGGATTGACTCTGCCCTAAGGGCTATTTTCTCTCTCTCTCTCTCTCCACCATTACACAATAAATATTCACAGTGAAAATATTTTGTAAGCGCGTTTCATGAACCAAGTTATAGGATTTGTTGACAACTCGCATCGAGTTCGTTACACTTCTACCCGGCGTGAAGCACTCACAGTCATGTGGTTGTGACGTCATCATAAACAAATCTGTTCTACTCCTCCAGACGACTTCACAACGGCAATGTTGCCAGATCTTTCCACTCTGGAACCCGTTCTCAAAAAGATTGCGTTTTGGGCACCCAAAACGCCGGTGCCATGTGGACGCCAGGCCTAAACGATAAGCAATTGTATTGGAGTCACCTGAATCGGTTGCCGTGTGGACAGGGCCTTAGACTTGAAGTTTTCATTGAAACATGAGCAGGAAGAGGCTCTCTGTTCATTCCTTTTCAAGAAGGACGTTTTCGCTGTTTTGCCGACCGGCTATGGCAAAAGTCTGATCTACCAGCTGGCTCCGCTCGTAGCCAAAAGGATGGGGCTAGTTTGTACAATACGAAGAATTAATAAACAGCTTTGAAACATTACTTTTTGATTGTTTCTTATTTCCCCGTTATTTTAAATTTAAGGGAAATTATTTCACCAAAGACTCTAAATTGAGCGTAGGTGTGAAGGTGAGTGTGAATGGTTGTCTGTGTCTATGTGTCAGCCCTGTGATGACCTGGCGACTTGTCCAGGGTGTACCCCGCCTTTCACCCATAGTCAGCTGGGATAGGATCCAGCTCGCCTGCGACCCTGTAGAACAGGATAAAGCGGCTACAGATAAGGAGATGAGATTATTTCACCAAACACCACTAAATAAAAATAAAAACTCTCAAAAACAGTTTAAGCAAACCCTTGAAAAACACTTGAAAAAAATAAGTGTATGTTAAGTATGTAGTACAGACTCCAAACTTGTGGTCATTATCTCCAAACTTCTTAATATCTAGAACCTGTTTATTAATTAATACGCATTTTGAAAAATTATTTATTTCAAGGCCTCCCCCACTGCTTTCTGTCGCTCTGACTACATCACAGTCACTGTTGCGCTGATTGGTCAGAGTGTTGGCCTATTGAGGTATTTCACCTGACGTCACAGGGTCACGTGACGCCCCGGTGTCCGCCGTTTTGGACGGCAAGCTAGCTAATGTCAGCAACAGTAGCTGGTATGTTACTGTAGCAATGTTTACGTTCAGTCATTTGGATGACTGTTAAAACCTTTCAGTCTCAAGTTTTTCCTTTACTGGATTTACTAGTTTACTGAGCCAGCGAGCCCCGGAGCGCTAGCTAGCCGGCCAGCGAGCCCCGGAGCGCTAGCTAGCCGGCCAGCCAGCCCCGGAGCGCTAGCTAGCCGGCCAGCCAGCCCCGGAGCGCTAGCTAGCCGGCCAGCCAGCCCCGGAGCGCTAGCTAGCCGGCCAGCCAGCCCCGGAGCGCTAGCTAGCCGGCCAGCCAGCCCCGGAGCGCTAGCTAGCCGGCCAGCCAGCCCCGGAGCGCTAGCTAGCCGGCCAGCCAGCCCCGGAGCGCTAGCTAGCCGGCCAGCCAGCCCCGGAGCGCTAGCTAGCCGGCCAGCCAGCCCCGGAGCGCTAGCTAGCCGGCCAGCCAGCCCCGGAGCGCTAGCTAGCCGGCCAGCCAGCCCCGGAGCGCGCTCAGTAAACTAGTAAATACAGTAAAGGAAAAACTTATAACGGGCCATGTCTCAACAGACTAAGAAGTTATTTCAGTGACATTTAATAACATTTTGTTTATCCTGAGGACCGAAAGTAAATGAAAATGTGAACAAATCTTAGCTGTCAGTGAACAATCCTGGTGGAAGCAGGTAAACGTCATTCTCTAAGCCTGCTAACCTCAATTTTTGCAAATACCTCTCCTTCTGCTCGCCCTGTAAATGCCCTACGTCGCTGGATAGTGAAGGTGTTTTCTGCATCTCGCTCCTTTTTCTTTTATGTTTTTCGTTTGTCGCCTTCCTCGCATTCAAACTGATTCAAGCCGTGACGTCCAAAATGGCAGCATCACATGACTTGGTCACGTGAGTGAAATACCTCAATACGCACAGAGACAGTTTGAAAGACAGCGGGTTGTTCCACCCACACCCTTCGGAAATGTCTACGAGCGAGGCCAGACTAAATATTCACATTTAGTCTGGCTTGCCAGGCTAAAAAATAGTAGCATATACATAAACAATAGTACACACAAACAAGGTCATTCTTCCTCATTGAAAATGTATTAAGTAGGCTACATCAGCCCATCAAATTCACTGAAAACAACCAACGATATGCATGTAGGCATATTGAAATGTCTTATTCAAAAATGAGCAGCATATATTTGTATGTCTCAGTAAAAACCTTCAAAGCATCCATACTCTATTCTATCCATATTCAAATGTCTCAATTCAAAATGTGTATCAATTCAAACAGCATCAGCAATTTAAACAGCATCCATCTATATACAATACAGCATATTCAAATGTGTCAATTCAGAATGTGTATCAATTAAAATAGCATCGATCTAGGCAACATATTCAAATGTCTCAATTAATTCAAATAACATCCAGTACGGCATATTCAGATGTACGATGTACATATGTGTATCAATTCAAAGAGTATCTGGCTTAAAGTGGCTTCGCACATATCCTCCTCCCCGGGGTCTCCCTCGCTCCCATCTTCTTCAAGGGGATCCTCGTCGTTGCCGACCCCTCGGCTAACACTGGCTGTGGTTGTAGCATCTCCCCGGCTAGTGCTAGCAGGGCCATTTCCCTCACTAGCATCGCTGATTTCACTAGCTTCGGCTTCAGCGCTGGTAGTGCCAGCAGTTGTCGATCTCTCATCTCATCTCATTATCTGTAGCCGCTTTATCCTTCTACAGGGTTGCAGGCAAGCTGGAGCCTATCCCAGCTGACTACGGGCGAAAGGCGGGGTACACCCTGGACAAGTCGCCAGGTCATCACAGGGCTGACACATAGACACAGACAACCATTCACACTCACATTCACACCTACGCTCAATTTAGAGTCACCAGTTAACCTAACCTGCATGTCTTTGGACTGTGGGGGAAACCGGAGCACCCGGAGGAAACCCACGCGGACACGGGGAGAACATGCAAACTCCGCACAGAAAGGCCCTCGCCGGCCGCGAGGCTCGAACCCGGACCTTCTTGCTGTGAGGCGACAGCGCTAACCACTACACCACCGTGCCGCCGCAGTTGTCGATGTTTTTATAAAAAAACGATCTAACACTGGAACATTTTTAATTGCAGCTACACGCCTGGAGTCTTTCTCTTTTTTTAATTTTCTCTTCGCACAACCACTCAATTGATGTCTGTCCATTTTTCATTTCTACCGCGGTTTTTAAAAAATTGATATATTTCACCGTAGGTGGACTGGCTCAACTGACAGGTTGAGGAAAGGGGGGTTAATGGTCACATAGGCCACTCTTGCTCAGAATTATGATTATTGTTGTTGTTCTTATGAAATTAGTGTTCATAATGAATTATATATGACTATTTAACAATGTCAAGTGTATAACCATTTTAAGTGTACAAACATTCATGAAAAATATTTTTAAAGTTTCTGTCATGTGGTGCCCCCCCACTGGCTGTGAGTGGTTAGTGCCCCTGGGCACTGTGCCGCAGGCCCATATAGTTAATCCGGCCTTGTTAGACTTAGACAACCTTTACTGTCATTCAGTATACAACAAGTGCCCACCAAACGAAATTTCGCTGCAGTTTGGCTCAGCACAGAATTAAAAAATTAAATTAAATTATGAATGATGAATGGACCCTTTATTATCACTGTTTTACCAGTGAAATTGACCATCAACCTGTCCTTACAGTACAGGAAGACAGGGAAAAAAAGAAATGACAGAGAACATGAGGAAAGGAGAGGAGAAAAAAGAACACCCCCACTCTATGCTCCTGTGGGAGTACAGTGTGGGAACATTAAAAAAACCTCAGCACATAAGCACAAGAAAACACAAGTACATTTTACATCATGACACTGGACTTGATGGGGGGAAGGGGGCATACATGTCAACCTATACGGATTGTCCGGAAATTATACGGATTTTAGCTCATTTCAAGGGCGGACAAACAAAGTCTTACGGATTTTCAGTATTTTCTGACCTAAATTTATTTTGTGTATCTTACTTGAACATCGTCAGCTGATCATCGCAAAAACATACAAAAGCTCGATTTATAGACAAAGAACAGCGTGTATGCAGGGGCAGATAACCCAGACTATGTGAAACCGGATGTTTATTCCTCAAGCCTCGTGCAGTATCGCGACTGCGAGACTTCGCTCGTTCCGGTCATGTGCACGATCTGCATTTAAACGCGCCAAACGGTCACTGTTCGAACGATTTTCTCATTGTGCAGAGCGACATTGTTTACACCTGAGAGATTTTGAATAGCGTCTGCCGAGTGAAAGAATGGGAACACCGAGAAAGAAAATGGGATACGGCGGGCGGTATCTTCCTGAATGGAAGGAGACATTTAATGGTGTCATTGTTCAGGCAAAAAATGAGGAGTACGCGCACTGCACAGTTTGTGTGCGAGATATAAAAGTTGCGGCGTCTGGAGTTTACAACGTGAGGGAACACATGAGGTCCAAACTACATCAGCGAAATTTGCACCAGAAACAGAATCAGCCGCAAATGACGATGTTTGCAAAGCCTAAAGCTAGCCGCATACTACGCCGATCCACGCGGTACCGAACCGACCCATTTCAGAGCCGACTCCCGACAGGGCACGCACATATCCCCGAGTAACTCACGACTGAAAGAAAGCAGAGGTTAATATCTTGGGCCATTATTAAAAAATGTTCTGTTTCCGGTCCACCGGCCAGGTGAGTGCCGTTTGTGCGGGTGAAATTTTTTAATGCCGGTTTTTCGACATTTTTTTCAGGTTCGTAAATCTAAAATCGAACTTGACGTTTCCGCATTCCTAGGGCTTTCCACTAAGGCTCATACTAGCCAGCCATGACAAATAAGTAGCCAGCCGGGGTGGGGGGGTAAACACAAAATAAACTCCTGTGCACGCAGTTCCCAGGGTTAAGCGTATTTTCCACAGACCCTTTATTTATTCACTTTACTCAAATACAAAGTAAAATGGCAGTAAATCTTCTTTCTTTTCTTGCGTATTGCATCATGAGGCGTTCCTGGCTTGTAAATCTCTTATTTTCGGTGCATGACACATTCATGCAACTGAGCATGCGCCGAGTGCGCGCGCACACCGCATGTCGGGGCGCGGATCTCCCTTGATCAACGGTTCAGTTTGACATTATTGTCTGTCCGTTCATTTTTCGAAAAGATAGAAGTCACATGATCACGAAATATCACGTGTTATATACGAAAGATATGATTGGCTATTGCTAGCGACTCTCGCCGATCAGTCTGGCTCCCGATTAGTTTTTCGAATCGGCTGTGAGATGAGTCGGTACCATCGAAAACTAGTCTTTACGCCTGACTCGCGACTTCAGCTGGCTCCCATCTGAACGCTGAAAATCGGCGTAGTGTGCGGCTAGCTTAAGACCGATGATCAACCAACAAGTGTAATAAGAGCAGAAGTTACGATCTGTAATTTTATTGCTCAGCACAATTTGCCGCTAGCCGTTGCGGACCACCTGACAGAACTGTTGCCGCGAATTTGCACGGACAGTACGATTGCGAAATCTATCAGCTGTAGGTGCACCAAAACAACGCAAATAATCAAAAAGAGCTTGGCCCCCAACGCTACACTACCGATCATCCAGCACTGCCGGACGTCGCCAATTTCCTTGATGATCGACGAATCCAATGACAAAAAGACAGACAAGCGACTGGCCATTTTGGTGCAGATCTTCGACATAAACAGAGGGGCGAAGTCAAGAATCATAGACATGCCCGTGTGCAATATCGGCACGGGCGAGGCGATTTTCGACATGCTGGACGAAGTTCTCAGGCAAGTTATATTTACTTATTTATTTATTAAGTTTGGTGCGATTCGAAGGCTATAAGGATATGTTGATTTTATGGATTTCTTCCTCTGATACTACAGGTGGACGCCCAAAGGGGTTGACATGTATGGGCGGGGGGGCGATCAGGGGTGGTGGTGGGGGGGTAGAGAGGGAGGGAAGGAGGTAGGGGTAACCCAGCGCAAGCAAGCAGCCGTCCGTTCCTGCAGCCATGAGGGCGCTGGTCACGCACCTGCTTGTCACACTGGGGGTGAAAAGCGGCGACCGCGGGGAGTGGGAGAAGGAATTTCGAAGAGAGAGTCTAACAGCAGTGTTCTCCAGGGGAATTGTTGTCCCAGCAATGACCTTGCCAAGGCCAGTGCTGGCTAGGGAGCCGAAATAGATAAGATTGAAAATTATGCAGCAGCAGAAATATTATAAAGTGAAATCGTATAAAGTGAATTTGGAATGTTCAAGTTATAAATAGAATATCTTCTTCTTCTTCTTTTGGCTGCTCCCAATTAAGGGATCTTTCGTCTCCGTTGCTCCCTGTCTTCCGAATCCTTCTCTACCACTTTCATGTCCTCTCTCACCACATCCATGTATCTCCTCTTTGGCCTTCCTCGTTTTCGTTCGCCTGGCAGCTCCATCCTCAACATTCTCCTTCCAACATCTCTTCTCAGGAAAAAAGATAAAAGAAAGAAAGCACAACTTTATTCATCACACACTTGTGAAATTTCCTCTCTGCATTTAACCCATCTGAAGCAGTGAACACACACATGAGCAATAAGCACACACACACATACCCAGAGCAGTAGACAGCCATGCTAACAGCGCCCAGGGAGCAATCGGGAGTTCGGTGCCTCGCTCAAGGGCACCTCAGCCCAAGGCCGTCCCATATTAACCTAACCGCATGTCTTTGAACTGTGGGGGAAACCGGAGCACCCGGAGGAAACCCACGCAGACACGGGGAGAACATGCAAACTCCGCACAGAAAAGCCCTCGCCGGCCACTGGGTTCAAACCCAGAACCTTCTAGGGGCTGCACGTTGGTGTAGTGGTTAGCACTGTCGCCTCACAACAAGAAGGTTCTGGGTTCGAGCCCCAGGGCCGGCAAGGGCCTTTCTGTGTGGAGTTTGCATGTTCTCCCCGTGTCTGTGTGGGTTTCCTCCGGCTGCTCTGGTTTCCCCCACAGTTCAAAGACATGCAGTTAGGTTAACATAGGACGGCCTTGGGCTGAGGTGCCCAAGAGTGGCGGCGCGTACATATGCAGCGGCTTTGCTCTCCTGTGATAAACTAAATTTCATTGTACGTTTTTGTGCAGTGACAATAAAGGCATTCTATTCTATTCTTGCTGTGAGGCGACCGTGCCAACCACTACACCACCGTGCCGCCCAAGTGCACACCAAACGAAATTTCATTGCAATTTGGCTCAGCACAGAAATAAGTATGAAGAGTATTAAATTAAATTAAATTATGCAGCACCAGAAATATTATAAAGTGCAATAGTATAAAGTGAATTTGGAATGTTCAAGTTATAAATAGAATATCTTCTTCTTTTGGCTGCTCCCGATTAGGGGTCGCCACAGCAGATCTTTCGTCTCCGTTGCTCCCTATCTTCCGTATCCTTCTCTACCACTTCTTCTCTACCCTCTGATGTGCTCGTTCCTTATCCTGTCCAACCTCCCATCGCGAACCTTAACATCCTCAACTCCGCCACTTCCGACGTTGCCTCCTGTCTCTTCGTTAAGGGTACGGTCTCCAATCCATACATCACAGCTGGTCTCACTACTGTCTTATACATCTTACATTTCACTTTTGCTGGGACTTTCCTATCACAAATTAAGTTATAAATTGAATATGTGCAATATAAATGTGCATTACATTTCCTGCTAGATTTTTTTTTCTTTTTCATATTTTATATTTGTATATAGGGCGGCACGGTGGTGTAGCGACCCTGTAGAACAGGATAAAGTGGCTAGAGATAATGAGATATTTGTATATAAATTTGTATATACGAGGGGTTCCTTTATACTTGATACGTGTCCTGCATTACTGGTATTCCCATCAAACCATGCAGGTCAGATGGGGCGATGCATGTTCTAGTCCCTTCCTTGTTACCAATGGTGTCAGGCAAGGTGGAACTCTTTCTCCTGTTCTTTTTAATCTATATATGGATGACCTGTCCAGGAAACTAAAAGATTGTAAGACTGGATGTATGGTTGGGGATAAGCTTGTTAATCATCTATTGTATGCTGATGACTTAGTTGTCCTATCACCCTATAATGCTGGTTTCCAGCAATTGCTTAGAGCCTGTTCAGAGTATGGGATGGAATATGACATCAAATATAACTCAAAAAAGAGTGTTGTCATGATTGCCAGGACTAAGGAGGATCAAAAACTATACTTTCCTTCTTTTTATTTACATGACACTGAGCTGACAATTGTCTCATCTCATTATCTGTAGCCACTTTATCCTGTTCTACAGGGTCGCAGGCAAGCTGGAGCCTATCCCAGCTGACTACAGGTGAAAGGTCCAGGGTGTACCCCGCAAGTCGCCAGGTCATCACAAGGCTGACACATAGACACAGACAACCATTCACACTCACATTCACACCTACGGTCAATTTAGAGTCACCAGTTAACCTAACCTGCATGTCTTTGGACTGTGGGGGAAACCGGAGCACCCGGAGGAAACCCACGTGGACACGGGGAGAACATGCAAACTCCGCACAGAAAGACCCTCGCTGGCCACGGGGCTCGAACCCGGACCTTCTTGCTGTGAGGCGACAGTGCTAACCACTACACCACCGTGCCGCCGCTGACAATTGTAACTAAAGTAAAATACTTGGGTCATATTCTTAGAAATGATTCATGTGATGATGATGACATTCAGCGTCAATGTTGCAAACTGTATGCTCAAGCGAATATGTTGGCACGTAAATTTTATATGTGTACCAATGATGTCAAAATATCTCTCTTTAGAACATACTGTACTCCACTGTATACAGCTCACCTTTGGTGTAGCTATAGCAAAGCAAAGATGAATAAGATCAGGGTGGCATATAATGATGCACTTAGAATCTTGCTTAAGACGCCTAGGTGGGAAAGTGCAAGTGCTCTGTTTGTAACTGCAAATGTACCCACGTTCCAGGCTCTAATGAGAAACCTCATGTATAAATTTATGTGTAGGTTAACAGTATCAAGAAATGCCATCATAATGTGTTTGACTAGTATTAAGGAAAGTGATACCCAATACTGTTCTGACATTTGGAAATATTGGAAGAGCCAATTGTATGTATCTTTAATCTGATTTCTTTTTTAGTGTGTGTGTGTGTGTGTGTGTGTGTGTGTGTGTGTGTGTATGAATATATTATTATAATGTGTTTGTTTTTTGTATGTACAGTTTTGGACCTTGAGTCTGTAAATAAAGTTTATTATTATATGCTAATAAACTCAACAAAAATAAAAACTTTACACTCGTTTCAAAGTCAATAATTTGAACATTTTGGAAAATAGGTTTGAAATAACGATTGTATTCAATTATCTTGTCATTAAAGATGCTATAGCATACAAATCATGTTTGTCATGGAATCGGTTCCACCGGAAATGCGACGACAATGTCCATGATCAAAAACTGTGAGTCACAACTTAATGAAATCATGTCAATATCGGGTGTGTCCTCCATGGGCGTTCACAACTGCGATACAACGTCTCCTCATGGATTGGATGATGCGTCTGAACACAGCTTGGGGAATGCGCCGCCATATTTGTACCAACATGGCACCAAGCTCCTGCAAGTTCTGTGGAGGGTTCCAGTGGTTCCTGTGGTGCCAGTTTGATGGAGACGTGTCTGGAGATTATGGATGGTCTGTCGACTGCATCCCATAACCCTCGCAACGTCAGTGACGGATGTTCCCGTATTCAGCATGCCAATGGCACGTTCATGCTGAATGTTTGACAGTCGTGGCATTGCAAATTAACGAATAATTAACCATAAAACCTTGTTTTTCTGAGATGACACTCTACTCTGCTACCGTGAGATCAATTGCACGTGTATCAATAGGTCACGTCACTTGTGTCACGTGGAAACGTGATTTTAGCGTGCAGTGCTCTCGCACGTGCTACGTAGGCCCGACCAGTAGAATGAATGTGTGACATAATGCCCTTGACAATGCATTTAACCATAATCACAACAAGAACTCTTTCAAGAAAAGTTTCTAAACACTATTTGAAAAATAATGAGTGTCAAGTTTTTATTTTTGCTGAGTATACTTAGGTGGCACGGTAGTGTAGTGGTTAGCGCTGTCGCCTCACAGCAAGAAGGTCCTGGGTTCGATCCCAGCGGCCGGTGAGGGCCTTTCTGTGTGGAGTTTGCATGTTTCCTCCGGGTGCTCCAGTTTCCCCCAAAGGCATGCAGGTTAGGCTAATTAGTGGCTCTAAATTGAGTGTGAATGGTTGTCTGTGTCTATGTGTTCGCCCTGTGATGACCTGGCAACTTGTCCAGAGTGTACCCTGCCTCTCGCCCATAGTCAGTTGGGATAGGATCCAGCTTGCCTGTGACCCTGTTGGACAGGATAAAGCGGCTACAGATAATGGATGGGTGGATAGAACTTTATTGATCCCTTTGGGAGGGTTCCCTCAGGGAAATTAAAATTCCAGTAGCATCATTACAGGATAAACAGAGAATAGAAAATAGAGAAAACTTCTAGATAAATTAAGTATTTACATATACAAATATTATTATTAAAAAAAATGAAAAAAGTCCAGCTGGAGAGGTATTGCACATTGTCCAGTATTGCTTATTGTCAGGCTAGGCTACTGCTCCTTCCTGTCCTCTGTCCTCCTGTTACCCCTCCTCCCCCCCAGAGAGGAGTTGTACAGTCTGATGGCGTGAGGGACAAAGGAGCTTTTGAGTCTGTTCGTCCTGCACTTGGGAAGGAGCATTCTGTCAATGAACAGGCTCCTCTGGTTGCTGATGACGGTGTGCAGAGGGTGACTGGCATCGTCCATGATGTTCAATAGTTTGTCCATAGTCCTCTTCTCTGCCACCGTCACCAGAGAGTCCAGCTTCATGCCGACCACAGAGCCGGCCCGCCTGATCAGTTTGTCCAGCCTGGATGTGTCCTTCTTGGATGTCCTGCCCTCCCAGCACACCACGGTGTAAAACAGGACACTGGTGACCACGGAGTGATAGAACATCCACAGGAGTTTCCTACAGATGTTAAAGGACCGCAGCCTCCTCAGGAAGTATAGCCTGCTCTGTCCCTTCCTGTACAAGTGGTTGGTATTGCAAGTCCAGTCCAGTTTGCTGTCCAGCCACAGCCCGAGGTACTTGGAGGAACCAACAGCCTCTACCTCGACTCTCTCGATCAGAACTGGTCGTGACCTTGGTCTGGACCTTCCAAAATCAATGACCAGCTCCTTGGTCTTCGAGGTGTTGAGCTGCAGATGGTTCCTGTTGTACCAAATGGCAAAGAATTATTATTATTATTATTAGACTTAGACAAACTATGCAACAAGTGCACACCAAACGAAATTTCATTCCAATTTGGCTCAGCACAGAAATAAATATGAAGAGTATTAAATTAAATTATGCAACAGCAGAAATATTATAAAGTGCAATAGTATTAAGTGACCTGTGGAATTTGGAATGTTCAAGTTATAAATAGAATATGTGCAATATAAATGTGCATTACCTCTCCTGCTAGATTTTTTTCTTTTTCATATTTTATTTTTTAATATTTGTATATGTTAATACTTAATTTATCTAGAAGTTTTCTCTATTTTCTATTTTCTGTTTATTCAGTAATGACACTGCTGGAATTTTAATTTCCCTGAGGGAACCCTCCCAAAGGGATCAATAAAGTTTTATCTAATCTCATCTCATTATCTGTAGCTGCTTTATCCTGTTCTACAGGGTCGCAGGCAAGCTGGAGCCTATCCCAGCTGACTACGGGCGAAAGGCGGGGTACACCCTGGACAAGTCGCCAGGTCATCACAGGGCTGACACATAGACACAGACAACCATTCACACTCACATTCACACCTACGCTCAATTTGGAGTCACCAGTTAACCTAACCTGCATGTCTTTGGACTGTGGGGGAAACCGGAGCACCCGGAGGAAACCCACGCGGACACGGGGAGAACATGCAAACTCCACACAGAAAGGCCCTCGCCGGCCACGGGGCTCAAACCTGGACCTTCTTGCTGTGAGGCGACAGCGCTAACCACTACACCACCATGTCGCCCCTTTATCTAATCTAATCTAATCTAGAAGTTTAGAGTTTGGGTTTGGAGTTCAGCAGTCTGGTAGCCAGGGGGGACACTGTTACAGAACCTGCACCGAATGCTGCGGAACCTCTTTCCAGAGAACAGTCTATAGTGAGGGTGTGAGGGGTCACTGATGATGTTTCTGGCTCGAGACATGCAACGCCTTGGTGCAATGTCCTGAATGGAGGGACGAGAAGTCCCAATGATTTTCTCTGCTGTCCTCACCGCTCTCCTCACAGTCTTCCAGTCAGAAGCACTGCAGCCTCCACACCGCACAGAGACACAGCTGGTTAGAACGCTCTCTGTGGTGCTTCTGTAGAATGTAGTGAGGATGGGCGGGGGCAGGTGGGCTCTTCTCATCCTACGCAGGAAGTGCAGACATTGCTGTGTTTTCTTGACCAGTGACGCGGTGTTCACAGACCAGGTGAAGTTGTCCGTGATGTGCACCCCCAGGAACTTGGTGCTATTGACCACCTCCACGGCCGTGTTGTTGAGGAGATGTGGAGCATGGCTGGGTTGGTTTTTCCTGAAGTCAACAATGGTCTCTTTAGTTTTGTCCACGTTCAGGATCAGGTTGTTTTCCCTGCACCAGCCCACCAATTGCTCCACCTCCTCTCTATCGGCTGGGTTGTTATTGTCTCTGATGAGGCCCACCACTGTTGTGTCGTCCGCAAACTTCACAATGTGGTTTATTATTATTAACTATACATTTATTCATATAACAAGCAAAGTCAACATTATAATTACTGGTACCATCATGAGAATGCATAAAATGACATTCAAAAAGAGGGTTAAAAGTTTTTTATTTGATCAACTTTATCAACAGTTACAAAATCCTTTTATTATGTCTTAGTCTCATTCATCTTATCTCATTATCTCTAGCCGCTTTATCCTGTTCTACAGGGTCGCAGGCAAGCTGGATCCTATCCCAGCTGACTACGGGCGAAAGGCGGGGTACACCCTGGACAAGTCGCCAGGTCATCACAGGGCTGACACATAGACACAGACAACCATTCACACTCACATTCACACCTACGCTCAATTTAGAGTCACCAGTTAACCTAACCTGCATGTCTTTGGACTGTGGGGGAAACCGGAGCACCTGGAGGAAACCCACGCGGACACGGGGAGAACATGCAAACTCCACACAGAAAGGCCCTCGCCGGCCACGGGGCTCGAACCCGGACCTTCTTGCTGTGAGGTGACAGCGCTAACCACTACACCACCGTGCCACCCTGTTTTTTAATCTATTGTATTAATTTTTTTGGTCCATTTTGTGCTTATATTTATTGCACAACTTTGTTCAAATTTATTATCATTATTTTATTTTTATTATTTTAATAATAATAATTATAATTATTATTATTATTATATTGTTACTATTATTAGTATATTGTTAGCATGGCTGTCCACTGCTCTGGGTATGTGTGTGTGTGCATGTGTGTGTTCACTGCTTCAGATGGGTTAAATGCAGAGAGAAAATTCACAAGTGTGTGATGAATAAAGTTGTGCTTTCTTTCTTTCTTTCTTTCTTTCTTTCTTTCTTTTTTTGTTTACGTAATATCATTATGCATTTACTATTTACCCCTATTTTTGCCATTTGATTCTTGCCGGACCACAATGGAAATAAGTGTTAGACACTTTCTTGTGTTATCCGTGTATCTTAATGTACACTATATTTATGCATTTTGCGCATTATTTTACGAAATAAAATCAATCAATGACAACATTCCCAAAATGAATATATTTACACTCAAATGAATCGCCTTGACGCAAACAAACAAATCCCAGTCTTGTAGTTGTTTTATTAGTGCACGTTGAAAAGTTGCCCTCTCCAAGATGGCGACTCGGTTAACGTGTCTGATAGTAATCATATTTCCGTTCATATGAGCCCACGAAACTTCCAGACCAAATATTTTATGAAAAATTTAAAAAGAAAAACATTTTTGTGAGTAATATGAACCTACATTAACTTAAAATAGCTATATTACAGAATTATTCTCCAAATAAACGTTTTATTGTTATGAGAAACCAACGTTTGTTTGTTTTTTTTGGAGTTTTTAATCAGGCGTTTTAATAAGGCTACTGAAAACCGGAAAGAGCCCCGGAAACGCAGGCTGGCGAGGTTGTTTTGCTGAATTTGCGGTCTCTGGTTATGAAATGTGAATTCAGAACGAGGTTGAACGACAGTTTTGATAATATTTTAGCTAGAATTAAATCTTAAAATCAGCAAAATAGGGGTGAAAATTAGAGCTGCCAAATGGATAAAGCTGTCAGTTTACCGAGTCAACCTGACAAATTAACGACAGGTAAGAGGGCGCATGCGCACACTCAGACACAGTGGATTATGATAATAATAATAATGAAATGTAGCGTCACAAAAATAACAGCTCAGTTTTATAGCAGGCTGGGTGTCTGAATACACAACTAGCAATCCTTTTCAGTCTGTTACAGCTATGATTAGTGTATTAATAATGTATTAATTATGATTAAAGTGAATGTGAAGGCCTGTCATCATACTTATTTATTTTAATATTTTTTCTACTGTTATAAAGTGCACTATTGGATAAGTAGGACTCATAAAACTTTGCTGTGCTGAAACAGAGTTATTGACTGTTTCAAACTCAAAGCTGATTATAGTCAGTGTTTATTCCTTTGAATTTATTTCATGTTTAGTTTAGTTTAGTTTATTTGGCCATAAACGTACAATAAAAACGGTACAGGTATGGCAGGGATGACACAAAAAAGTATAAATACTTGTTTCCATTGTGGTCCCTTATCACAGACAAAAAATAGCTACACACAATTAAAAAATAAAAAAATAAAAAAATTTGACAATACTGTATAACTGTATATGGGGAAGCATAGCAAAAATATGAAAACTAATACCATAACAAATAATACTGAACAATATTGATAATGTTAATAATAATAGAAAAACAGGAAAAACAAGAGAAAAAAACACATAATATAATAATAATATTAATAATAATAATAAATAAATAAATAAATAATAAATGAATAAAATAAAAAAATATAGAAACTAAAAATACACATAATCTGCTGCTTCCTCATCAAATAGAATATTAAAAAAAAAAGTGCTGTTTTACCTTCTTCTTGAACAGGGGAAAATTTTCTACTGATTTTATTTCTGAAGGTAGTTCATTCCAAATTTTGGTTGCAGTGTACAGAAAAGAAGTTTTTCCAAAAGGACCACACCGGGGGAGCTGAAGAGAAGCGTGCCTAAATCTTGTACTGTAATTATGGGTAACATTTTGAATTACAGAAGACAAGTATTGAGGCGCTGAGGAATTTTGAATTTTGAACAACATATGAGCTTTGAGTTGTTTGGATCTAAAATCAAGATGGAACACAAGTGAAACTAGTTAGTTCCTCTAATCACTTTTTGCTGTTATCAGCAGCTGTAAACCGTCATTTCCTCTCCAGCCTTCCTTATATTTCTCTTAAAGCACCTTGAACTGTTACAATTTGTAATCAAGACCTTCGGACCAATCAGAGTTCACAGCACTTTGGTTTAAATAAACAAACAATCAGTCTGCAATTTCTATATAGAATAGAATATACTTTGTCATGTCCTGCATGAAAATCGTCTTTGGTCTCACTGATAAAAATGATATAAAACACATAGAGGAGAAAAAAAACCTTTAATTCCATTACACAGACAAATATCCAGGGGATTAACGCAGCACCTCACATGTAACATGCATACACATCATATCAAGTCAACAGTACCAGTTCCAGCTCATCTATGGAGCACTTGCATGTGACGTCACAGCCGATCCAGATTGTGACAGACGCCATCTTGTCGGTCAAACGCCATATTCCGCCTTCTACTTCTGCTTTTACTTCTACCTTTTCTTCTGGAAAAACCTACTATATACAATTCTACTACAATGGCTGCGGCTACAAGCTCTCCCTACCTGTGCACGTTTTTTATGTTTTTTGTGTGTATTTTTGCGTGTTGTTCGTCTGTACCGGACTTCAATATCCACTACAACCGTATGGACTTACTGGACATTGGTTTCCAGCAGAAAATGACGGTTTGTAGCGATTTCCATCACATGCACAACATTCCGGACGAGAAAAAAAAAAAAAAAAACATTGCGGACGAGATAGCGAGACCAACAGGGTCTCCATGGATTGTTATCGGAAGCAAAGCGAAGGAGGCGGCGCCGGGAGCGGAAGCAAAAGCGAGGCTGCAGGCAGAGCCGGCCTGTTGACTAAGCTCAGAAAACAGCCACTCAAACCTCCACTGCCAAGCCTCTACCTCTCCAACGCCAGATCCATGTAAACAAGACGGACGATTTGGAATTACCTAATTCTATTCTATAATCGGCTGGTCAGTGCTATACTCAATACTTAAGTGACTTACCCGTCCAATGAGGATTCTTGTTTACAAGATGCCACATCTGAGTCGCTGACAAATCCTGAATTTCTGTAAAGATAACTGTCCAGAGATTTATAGGCACGCAGTGCTTCACCACTGAACAGCGAGGGAAAGTTAATGAGGTAATTATACACGTCCGGGTATTCCGCTGGCAGTTCAAAATCCGGTCGTGAAAACTCCGTCCAGTAAGCCATAAAGGTCACAAATCTGTAGATCGTTTATTTTAGACATGTATCTAGTTATCTGTTCATTAGAAAAATGAGCCGTGTAGTCCGTCGGTTGAAATTGATCCATTCTGTACACGAGTGCAGCAGTATTCAGTGGTGTTTTTGACCGACAAGATGGCGGTTGTGTACTTTCCGGTCACGTGACTGCAAGATCTCTATAGACCCCTTCGCATGTTTGTAAACAAACCGACCGTTGCCAGGATGCGCGCGCAGCCTGGACCCAGAAACAATGGCACTGCCCATAGACCGGCATTATGAGCTGTCAGATTATGCAAAACAATTGTCATTACAAGATCGAGAATGCTACATAAATAAGTTAACTCTAACAAGTGGACATCGCCTACCGGATCCGCATTTAATTAAAGAGTGGACGGACGATGTTAGTAAGTTCCCTGGTATACAGTGGCCAAATATATACTCGTACCTTATTGACAAGACTTCAGTGTACACCCACGAAAAACTTTGTGCCTACAAGTCTTTAGACGCATATGATTATGTCATGTGCGGGCATGTACAACTTGATTAACAATGGGACATTCATATTCATTTTGTTTTAATCAAATTATGCCAGTGATGTGATGGCAATGTGGCTTTAGCTACAACAGCAAATACCAACACTAAACAGCAATTTGCAGGAGGTGATGGCATGAAAGGAATGATAGTGTAAAGAGTGCAGCTAAGAGAAATCAGAGCTGCGTAAAAAGCGAGAGGCAGAGAGCAGAAATGAAACTGAACAGGGCGGGAGCTAGGTTAGAGCAGTCAACGTAAGTTGGCATTTAGAGTGAGGGCACACAATTTTACCTTTCCATCCTTGCTTTAAAATTGTGATTTTCGGCATACACAAATAATGATGGCACAAAATCTGGACTGCTTGAGTCAAGCGAGACCTCTCCTACAAACAAAACTGCATGCAAAGCTAAGTTAACATGCTAACAATATTCATTACATTGTGTAACTATATGACCCAGCTAATCAGACAAACGTTACCTCGCACTTTAACCACCTTCTTGTTAACGTTTCAGTCACGCTGGTGGAAACCAACAGCAATCCAAATGGACTGGAGCTGGTGAGCACTTATAACACCAACCGAGTCGGAGATCCCATGGACCTCGTCGCTCTGGCTGACCAGGTCCAGAAGGTACAGTGGGTTCTCATTCCAAGCCTCACATGTTATTCTGTTCCTTCTAATTAACACGGCTTCCTCGTTTGCTTCAGGGAGACGAATTTGTCCGAGCAAATGCTTGCAACAAGTTGACCGTCATCGCTGACCAAATAAAATACCTGCAGGAGCAAGCGAGAAAGGTGAGGAATGTTTATATCACAGTGCTGCTGAATTCTCAAATCCGATTGGTCGGAAGATGCCGCTTGATTACATTACATCACCTCACCGTTGATTATTTTCCTGTAACAGCATGTCCCAAAGGGTTTTATTTCTGACTTAATACTACAGCGATCTAAATTTTTTTTTTTTAAAGGAGAACTGAAGTCATTTTTAAACTTGCTTTATTTCTTAATTAACGTGTTATTCAATTACGTTTTCGGTTTTAGTAACCTTATATCGCGACTCGTATTGGCAACTAATTGTAATTAAATATTATACTTATCGGCCTGTTCGGTTTTTAGCCGTGTTGAATTTAGTTTGTTTGGTCCACGGCAGGCGTCGCTTATCCGCGCGATCTTCACAAGACTTGTGCAAGACTTCGAAACGTGAAGTGAAGTGTCAGCCAGGTGTCAGTGCCGCCATTTTGAAAACTGTTTTCCAAACGAAATATTGAACAAAAACGAGTTTAAATGACGATTACTGCCAACTTTTTTCAAACTTTCCTGATTGCTATCAAAACAAACAAAACTTCCGGCTTGATTACGTCAGCATTCGAAAGAGGGCGCGCGCGTCTTTTGACGACGTTGGCGGATGTCGGTCACTTTGATTTCTGCTGTACGTTTTACTTCCGTCCTACGATGTCTCGCACAGGTCTCAACGAATCTCGTTTATGGCCATTGCTTTGACATTTGGACTGATAGCATATTTCAAACACTCATAACTTGCTATAGCAGCGATCAAAGATGCATTCCGATATTTAATAAAATGAGAAGTAGAATTTTGAGAATAAAAAAAAATTTGCCTTCAGTTTTCCTTTAAATAATTGCTTTCCTGTAAGTATGGGTTTGTAGTATATATTAGTGCTGTTTTTTTTGTCTCATACAGACCGTTAATATGATTTTAAAATGTAACCAATCATTAAATATCCTGTATTTTGTTTCAGGTGTTAGAGGACGCTAAGAGGGACGCTGATCTTCACCATGCAGCCTGCAATGTTGTGAAGAAACCAGGAAACATGTACTACCTGTACATGCGTGAATCCGGCCAGCGTTACTTCTCTATTCTCTCCCCGCAGGTACACTGCTCACTGTGCTGTTGCTCAGTTTCATTTAATAACAAGACCACCTTTAGGCTCGTTATCGCGCTTCTCCACCAGACAGCTCTCCGTCTCGCGGCTGAATCACATGACTCCACCCATGAAAGTAGGCGTTTCTCTGGAGGTTATCGAGTGTTGGTTTGACGTGCACAAGTCGTGAAAGACAACATAAAATACAAATAAATGTGCCCAAATCCAGAATCCAGGGACACATGTCGGCCCGGGGGCATTTTGAGTTATTGACAGATTCAGAAAGTACAGTTTCTAAGCTTTCCAATGATGCCTTCCATGTGGAGATCTGACAATATTTGAAGAATGTGTGGCCTTTTGAAAGTGTATACTTCTTAAAACAGAAAAGGGAGAAAATCGCCCTCAAAGTTTTCCATCTCAGTTACTCTGGGTGCAGGGCGGGCACATAATGCTGCTCATTTGCATGACATTAAGGAAAGCCCTACCCCCTACGAGCTAGCACGATACTACTTTCTTTCATGTAAACAAAGATCACCACGTCAATTTTCCTTCCATGCAAAGTATGCCCAAAACAATTATGAAGTACAAAAATAAGTCCTAAAGTATACTTGAACATTTTGTGGTTGAAAAATTACTCACACCGTAAGAAAGAAAGATAGCACGATGATGACACAACTAACACAACGCTAGTTTCATGTAAAGCCTCGGTCACAACCGGCCGTACAGTACGCGCTCCTACAGCCGGTCTACACGCAAAAAACGCAAGAAACACACGGAGAGCGCACGTGAAACGCACGAGAGCGCGCGTGTGATGTGCTGATTTTCGAGCCGCAGACCGGCCGCAGAGGTTCTTTGTCATGTCAAACAAACTCTATGGGCGCTTACGTTTTTTTCAGGTTGCAAGACAAACTTACGGCCAACGTGCATCTTTCTCCATGAACAAAAAAAACCGCAGCAATTTGGGAAACGCCAAAAATCACACGGCCAAAAAATCGTACATCCGGTTGTGACCTAGGCTTAACCAAACCACAACACTCTCCGTTACATGCAAAAATAACCACACAGCCTTAGATTAATAAACTCACCCCATCAGAAAGAGCAACGTCGCCTTGCACACACCAGTGCCTCCGATGGAATAATGTAGTCCTAGCTTCCTTTTGGTTGGTTTTTTTTGCTAGAAATGGTTATCTCCGATGTAACTACCGTGCGTCTGTTTGCTTCGTGGTGTGTCAGCTCCTCTGCGCTCTGTTTAGCTTGCTCATTCCATAGTGAAATCACACGCCTGTATGCAGCTTAAGTAGCCACGAGCTCAGCTTGTATCATACAGTTGATTCGCGAAAAAACAAAACAAAAGACTTAAATCATCATGTGAATGACCCATATGGTAATTTACCCACACCCCCCAGCAGGCTACAGTCCTGACAAAAACGAGACAATTTGCAACAAAAAATGTATGCTTTTCCAACAAAACAATCTATTATCTGAAATACTGATTGCATTCTTCAAGATCTCAACTTGCACATGATGGAAAAAAACAAAAATCACAAATTTCGAAAAAAAAAGCTTCTTTTGCGATTATCTCGGATTCGTTTCGGCAGACATGCGTCCCTGGATTCGGTGAGGCGTCACAAATGAATCTTGGCGTCTCCTTCACCGATTGGTTGTGTCCAGTCCAAAATACAGCCAAGGGTGCCAATACTTGAATTGTTAACTAAAATATAAATGCACAGCTGTACATGTTCTGTCTCTGAATCAAGGCATAAAGTAATGTTTCTGTACAACTCCTTAGGACAAACAGAGTGAACTGGAAGCCGTTTTGTCCCGAATGTATGAAATGGAAAGATAAATTTGACGGCAGCTTTAATTCAGCAGAAAGCGGATTTGCGCGAGAAGTGTTTCGATTTAGATTTTAGTGCCTGCAGAGAAGCAGGTCCAGTCAAAGGGGTTAATCAGGACGTCTGTCTGAGTGTTTAGACATCATGAACCGTTTCAGCTCCGCCCACATGTTGTGGTGGGTGTGGCTCAGATAGTATTCGGAGGAATGGAATGGAAACCGTGTTCATGGTACCAAATTCAGCACAGGTGCTTCAGTAAGGCGTGACTTTAGTGTTTCGCCAAAGTTTACTGGGTTTTTTTTTTTTTTTTTGATGGGGGGGTGCTGGATGAGGCTGGTGGCCTGTTGGACCCCTTCCTACGGCTCCTGTTACAGTGCATCTGGACCGAAACAAACAGTTAAAGGAGACATATTTAAGTCTTCGCTTTTTTTTTTAGAAGAATAATTAGAACAATTTTTACAATAGAACTGCACTCGGGGGCGGCACGGTGGTGTAGTGGTTAGCGCTCTCGCCTCACAGCAAGAAGGTCCGGGTTCGAGCCCCGTGGCCGGCGAGGGCCTTTCTGTGCGGAGTTTGCATGTTCTCCCCGTGTCCGCGTGGGTTTCCTCCGGGTGCTCCGGTTTCCCCCACAGTCCAAAGACATGCAGGTTAGGTTAACTGGTGACTCTAAATTGAGCGTAGGTGTGAATGTGAGTGTGAATGGTTGTCTGTGTCTATGTGTCAGCCCTGTGATGACCTGGCGACTTGTCCAGGGTGTACCCCGCCTTTCACCCGTAGTCAGCTGGGATAGGCTCCAGCTTGCCTGCGACCCTGTAGAACAGGATAAAGCGGCTAGAGATAATGAGATGAGATGAACTGCACTCAAGGTTCCCTCCGGACTTTAAAATGTGTGTGTGTGGGCATGGGGTCCCACTGAGGGAGGGATGGTCCTGTTCCGTACCCCCTCAAATATAATGGTAGGAGGAAGCACTGGACTTGTACCGTAGTAAAAACGAAACATTAGAACTAAGTTGTACTGTCTGGTGGAAAAGCACAATTATTCTATCCACATTCACTGGATATGAGCAATCGCATGCTCTGATTGGCTACTCTACTACTAGGATATCAGCTCATATACCGTGAGTAGAGAAAACAAAATGGCGGTGCGTGTTGCTGAACCAACCGAAGATGAAATAAAAACTCTATACGAAAACAAAACCCCAAAAATAAAAAAAGCAACAAAATATGGAATAAAAGCATAGTTCGAATTACGGGGGGTACTGTACCCCCCAATGAAGACCCAGTACCCCCCAAAGAGACAAAAATATAAGTTTTGGGGGGGGGGGGGGATATTTTTTCTGATATTGTGAAAAGGAATATATAATTCAAACCAACTCCCATTCGGCATTCTTATTGTAGGAACATTTTAATGTAAATTGATTTCAGACAGACACCCCTATTGTGGACCGTACCATTTTTAGTCACCGCAGCGCTAGAACGCGCTAGAGCAGGGGTTCTCAAAGTGTGGGAGAGTCAGCCCCCCCTCCCCCCCACAGAGAGCAAATAAACAACAGCGCCCCCACCCCCACACACACAGTTTTTGTTGTTGCTATAGACCCTTTTCAGTCACGTGACCTTCGTAAACGCGACCACCATTTTGGACATGTAGCGGACTTCGGCTCGAATTGGTTTGAATGCGAGGAAGGCGACAAACGGAGAACATACAAGAAAAAGGAGCGAGATGCAGAAAACACCTTCGCTATCCAGCGACGTAGGGCATTTACAGGGCGAGCAGAGGGAGAAATAACAACAGTAACGACACATTAGCAACGCCGTACAGAAATAACGGTTTATGGCACAGACCCTTTCGGTTCTCGCTCATCTAGCTGCTACAATGACTGCTTAGACTGCAACAATAATACCTAACACACATTTAAGTATCCGTCGTAAAGACGTGAAACTCATCGAGTGACGAGTGTGTTCATTGATAAGCTAACACAATCTAAAAGTAGACATACCATCACACTGCCCTGGCGCTGTGTACAGTTTACCTTCTATGGTTTGTGCACTCACTATTTGCCATTACTTTCTCCAACCGTTGTTACAGATTACAGGGAACGGCCTGGATTTAAGAGACAAATACATATTCCTCTTGTTTTGAACACTTATTTGTAGGCAGTGCTTAATTTGTAAAGTGGGAGGTCCCGGAGCGCAGAGGATGAGCGGCTCCGGTGCGGAAAAAAAGAGGGGGGGAGGGGGGCGCGGCGCTGCGCTTCTGGGCATGTTTTGTAATAACACTGCAAATTAAGTTCATCTGCAGATATTTTGTGGATGTCGTTTCATGAGAGAAATCACCAACAAGACAGATATCAAAATCAGACATTAACACTAAATAAACTTGCATTTTTTTATTTAATTATTATTATTTTTTTTTGTTGTTACATAGTCAAAAGAGGTGTCGGATCACCGGATCCAGTGTAAATAGCTGCCGGAGCCAACGCCCGAGGTTCCGGAGCGCGCTCCGGCTTGCTCCCCCTCAAATTAAGCGCTGTTTGTAGGACACTGCCTCTGATCTGTCCTACAGTCTACCAACAGCAAAGGAACACAACGCTAGCTAATGTCGTTAGCTAATAGCTACTACAGAAGAACAAAGAGGTTACAATGGGTTATTTTAGCCTATTTGGTTACACACTCACCGCCACAGAATGTTAACAGCAATGTAATGCCTTTTCTGGCTAATTTTATTCGTCTTACCTCCAACAAAGTGGTCACTACACAAGCGTTGGTGTGCTGCTATCCATCTTCTCCGTCGGTCAGCATCTACCGGGATCCGATAAAATGATAACCCTTGCCTTGTTTGTTGATGGTTACTACATCCAGGTGCACAACAATATAGTGGCATGATGGAAGTCTTGCTGAAAATAAACACTTTCTTTGCGGCCGTTCCTCAATGCTGGCTGCGGTAAACTACTGGTAGTACATGTCCAAAATGGCGGCCGCGTTTGTCGTGACGTCACGTGAAAAGGGTCCATACTTAATGCTCCATTCGTATTTAAAAAAATGGGTGTTGTACACATATTTTTATTTTTTTATTTTACACATTTTAAACATCTGTGCTTTTTGAAAACATCTTTTTTTACACATTTAAAACATATGAGCTTTATTAAAACATCTTTTTTTTTTACACATTTTAAACATCTGTGCTTTTTTCTAAACATCTTGTTTTACACATTTTAAACATCTCATAGCATCATTAGCTAGCACCTCTTGGCAGACAACACACTGTGGCAGTGGAGCATCTTCAGATCCAGTCCATGAAAATCCAAACTTTAAATAATCGTGGTCATACTTCCTTCTTTTTCTGCTTGGCCCAGACTCTGTCTCCTCACTCACTGTAGCTTTAGGTACTAAAAATCAATCCATTTTGTCTCTGGTAAAGGCTAGCTGAAGTTCGCTAAATGTCCGCAATAGTAACTTATTCTGGTTTATTTTTCCTCACGTTGCGCCCCCCCCCCCCCCCCCCCCCCCCCCCCCCCCCCCGAAGAACTCTGGCGCCCCCTAGGGGAGACGCGCCCCACACTTTGAAAAGCCCTGCGCTAGAAGCAATAGCTTCTAGTCCACACCGTATTCAGTTGATTCATCAGATACAGTCCATGGGTTTGCAGCAATTTATACAGTCTGTGGTTTGCAGCAGAAGACGTGCATTGGTAATGTTAGTTGCTAACCAACTTTTAGCCTGTTGAAAATGTGTTATTTTACAACTTTCATTTATTAAAGTGATTTGTTCTTTCAGCTCATGTCACATCTTTATACATTTAATTACTTACCCACTGAGGCCAGAAGGCTACAGTGGACGGACGTTAACGTTAGTTACCAACGTTAGTTAGCAAGATAAGCTAAGTCTCTATTTAAATCAAGCTTATTACAGTGTGGTATAGAAACGATTCTCATTTCAAAGGAGAAGAACTCCATATGTTTCCATTCTCATTTTATCATGAATAAATTGTGCCCTTCTGAAATTCATTTGGCACATAGGCCCATCCTGTGTGTGTGTGATTAGGCACAAGAAGTTCTGATGTAGGCCTCGCTAAGCCTATATAAAATTACAATCAGAACCTCTGGGGACTGGGGGCAACATAAAAAGAGCCAGGTAGTAGGCGAGCCTAGGCAAAATAGCCGAGTACATGGATGTTTTCTATTGTTTTTACTTGCATTCCTTTTGTATTATTTTTAAGATAGTCATAGTTTCATCTGAGTACCCTGTTTGAGTTTATTCACAGAGACAGTAGGCCAAACATGAGGAAAAGAAAAGGGCCAGACATCAGGCATTTTTTTGGTGCTAAAAGAGTAAGTAGTAAATATTAGCACTAAGATCTACAGACAATTACAGTACAAGTGTAGGTGCAGTTCGGTTTTATACACTGTTCATGTGAATAAAGAAAATGGGTTCCCAGCAGACAGGAGAGGCACAGCAGGACATTCAGCAGGACTGTTCTGCATGTGTGTATATACCGTATGTGACTCATTTGTAGTGTTGATACCCAGTTTGTTCTGACAAAGAAGGTTATCAGGTTGTACTGCTGTTTTTCTTCTGTGGTAGTACTGTATGGTTTGTCATGCTTCTTAATGACATTAAAAATTATTGTTCAGAGTTATTGTGTTGAGTTACTGACACCGACTTCCGTAGACGACACGGGATGGGACCGGGGGGCGATTGATATGATAGTGGACCATGATGGTACCCCCCAATTATGGTGGGGTAATTCGCACTCTGAATAAAAGTATTTGATGGTAAGAACTTTTTTTTTTTTTTAATTTTCCAAGAATTATTATTATCGCATTTTTCAGAAATTGCTCCTGTCATTTCGCCGGTTTGTTTACATTCTAAGCGGAAATGATTTTGTCGGGTGTTTTGCATAAAGTTTTTATTTATCGAATTTGCAAAAAATAAAAATGCCCTGTTTCTCAAAATCCACTGAATGTGGATAGAATAAAAGAGTTATTCCACTCAATCTCGTCGTACACGGCTTATAGACAACTCGGTGCTACGCGCCTCATCAGCCATCAGCTCATGTACGACTCGATTGCATGGAATAACTGTTAAATATACCGTAGATTCCTCTGAAATTGAAAACTGTCTCACACATGCACGTCCATTGGTGTATGAAACTTCACGTTTATCTTCATAACAATTGATGGGTTTTGTTTTTTGTTTAGGAATGGGGTCCGAGTTGTCCACACAAGTTCCTTGGTGCTTATAAACTGCAGTACGACATGTCCTGGACTCCGCTGGACGAGGTTGAAAAACGGGAAGCTGACATCAGTGTCATGGACAAACTCCTGAACAGACAAGCCGCTCTTCTGGACAGCGCAGAACCAAACTTTGACGGTCTTTCAAACTGACTGGACGCTGAGTGTGTGTGTGCGCCCGTGCATATACAACATAATCTGATAACTGCAAAAAAATAAATAAAATGAAAGTCAATATAAATACGTTTACAAGCTATTCAGTAATCAGATACACGGGCGAGTCGGTATTCTGTGATCTGTACGAAACCTACAGAAGAACGGACGGGATTTATTATTACAGGTTCAAGCCAGATTAACAGCATACATGCATCAAATAACCTGATTATAAGTCTAATCTGATCATTAATAATAATTATCCGCCTCCGGCTCAGTGAATATTATCTGGCACGAGCTACTCCTGGGAAAATCATGCGCTCGGATTGGTTCCTTGGCGAGCAGAATTTTCCTGTAATGCCCGTGGACGATGACGGGACTTTCTTTCCAAGGTGCCTTTTCTTAAAAAAAAAAAAATTTCATTATCCAGCATCGTTTTGTTAAAAAATGAACCAGTACAGACTATATTTTTATCTTTCTCAGAACATTTGTGATGTATTGCTCAAGTGGAGAAGTAAATTCATTTTGAAACCGCTAGCCGTTTATTCTGCATGCGCGACTCAACTACAGTACATTACAAATATGACGTGACTGAAAGCAGCGTCACGCCTCGTTATAATGACCATCTCGTTTAATTTTAGAAATAAGAGATGTATAATAAACTCCTTATTAACCTTGCTTGCTCTGTCTTTATGGGAAAATATCAGACTGCGGTTTTGAAAGTACGGACGGAGCCTCATAACGGAGATGAAGTCGAGGTTATTATTCACCGATATTCACTGAGCCTGAGGTGGATAATTGTTTTAGTATAAATACGCAGGTGATATATGTTTAATTATATTCAAAGCAGCATGCAAATGTAATAAAGTCACAGCGCAGACTTGTATCACTTATCTACAGTGGGGCAAAAAAGTATTTAGTCAGTCAGTCACCAATTGTGCAAGTTCTTCCACTTAAAAAGATGAGAGAGGCCTGTAATTTTCATCATAGGTACACTTCAACTATGAGAGACAGAATGAGAAAAAAAAAATCCAGAAAATCACATTGTCTGATTTTTAAAGAATTTATTTGCAAATTATGGTGGAAAATAAGTATTTGGTCAATAACAAAAGTTCATCTCAATACTTTGTTATATACCCTTTGTTGGCAATGACAGAGGTCAAACGTTTTCTGTAAGTCTTCACAAGGTTTTCACACACTGTTGCTGGTATTTTGGCCCATTCCTCCATGCAGATCTCCTCTAGAGCAGTGATGTTTTGGGGCTGTCGCTGGGCAACACGGACTTTCAACTCCCTCCAAAGATTTTCTATGGGGTTGAGATCTGGAGACTGGCTAGGCCACTCCAGGACCTTGAAATGCTTCTTACGAAGCCACTCCTTTGTTGCCCGGGCGGTGTGTTTGGGATCATTGTCATGCTGAAAGACCCAGCCACATTTCATCTTCAATGCCCTTGCTGATGGAAGGAGGTTTTCACTCAAAATCTCACGATACATGGCCCCATTCATTCTTTCCTTTACACGGATCAGTCGTCCTGGTCCCTTTGCAGAAAAACAGCCCCAAAGCGTGATGTTTCCACCCCCATGCTTCACAGTAGGTATGATGTTCTTTGGATGCAACTCAGCATTCTTTCTCCTCCAAACACGACAAGTTGAGTTTTTACCAAAAAGTTCTATTTTGGTTTCATCTGACCATATGACATTCTCCCAATCCTCTTCTGGATCATCCAAATGCTCTCTAGCAAACTTCAGACGGGCCTGGACATGTACTGGCTTAAGCAGGGGGACACGTCTGGCACTGCAGGATTTGAGTCCCTGGCGGCGTAGTGTGTTACTGATGGTAGTCTTTGTTACTTTGGTCCCAGCTCTCTGCAGGTCATTCACTAGGTCCCCCCGTGTGGTTCTGGGATTTTTGCTCACCGTTCTTGTGATCATTTTGACCCCACGGGGTGAGATCTTGCGTGGAGCCCCAGATCGAGGGAGATTATCAGTGGTCTTGTATGTCTTCCATTTTCTAATAATTGCTCCCACAGTTGATTTCTTCACACCAAGCTGCTTATCTATTGCAGATTCAGTCTTCCCAGCCTGGTGCAGGTCTACAATTTTGTTTCTGGTGTCCTTTGACAGCTCTTTGGTCTTGGCCATAGTGGAGTTTGGAGTGTGACTGTTTGAGGTTGTGGACAGGTGTCTTTTATACTGATAACAAGTTCAAACAGGTGCCATTAATACAGGTAACGAGTGGAGGACAGAGGAGCCTCTTAAAGAAGTTGTTACAGGTCTGTGAGAGCCAGAAATCTTGCTTGTTTGTAGGTGACCAAATACTTATTTTACCGAGGAATTTACCAATTAATTCATTAAAAATCCTACAATGTGATTTCCTGGATTCTTTCCCCCCATTCTGTCTCTCATAGTTGAAGTGTACCTATGATGAAAATTACAGGCCTCTCTCATCTTTTTAAGTGGGAGAACTTGCACAATTGGTGGCTGACTAAATACTTTTTTGCCCCACTGTATGCTGAGTCACGTAAAATACTTTGTTTTAAAATGGATAAAATAAGTCACAATTCCACCTTACCTTTGAATGGTTTTAGACCAAACTTCGGAGCATCTTTAGTGCCTTTATTTTAGGAACAGCGTTTTCTTTCATAATTTGTAATTCTTCCTCACTCACGGTGACGAAGCGATCAGCCGCCATTTTGCCGAGTCGTTCGAGGTGATTATCGAAAAATAGTCTGAATTTCTCGACCAATCAGCACGCACGATTTCCTATAATTACCTTCGTATTTATACTCATTCATCTCATCATCTCTAGCCGCTTTATCCTTCTACAGGGTCGCAGGCAAGCTGGAGCCTATCCCAGCTGACTACGGGCGAAAGGCGGGGTACACCCTGGACAAGTCGCCAGGTCATCACAGGGCTGACACATAGACACAGACAACCATTCACACTCACATTCACACCTACGGTCAATTTAGAGTCACCAGTTAACCTAACCTGCATGTCTTTGGACTGTGGGGGAAACCGGAGCACCCGGAGGAAACCCACGCGGACACGGGGAGAACATGCAAACTCCGCACAGAAAGGGCCTCGAACCTGGACCTTCTTTCTGTGAGGCGACAGCGCTAACCACTACACCACCGGGCCGCCCCGTATTTATACTAATTTATAAAATTAGAATTAATGTGCAGTGATAAGGGACTGTTCTATTATAACGTGGTCATAAAGAAGGCATTTTGGTTTTCTTAGATACGACTGGGATGGATTTGGGCATGGGAATGTTCAGCGCTGTTGAGTTCTCATTCCTGATTGGTCAGAAAGTGTTAACATTGTAGTAACACCTTACACAGGGAATTGTGTAAAATGTTCTGTAAGGAGAGTTGTATTTTGTGGAAGGAGTCTCCAGTGTCGGTGCTTTGTAACATTTTGTAATATTAATTTTTTTCTCCCAGTCACTTACTGTAGTTCTAAGTTGTGCAGCTTTTTGCGGGAAAAAAAGTGTAAAACACGTGTATGATCTGCCTGAACAGTACAACAATCAATAATGCTACTTGAAAATCTTATTGTCATTTACAAAGAATAAAAATGCAAGTGTGCGATTTGTTTTATTACATTCAATCAGATGCAAGTATTTACTTCTTCATTATACATCATTCTGGACCGTAGCTCGTTTTGGACAAGTAAATACATCAAAAATATAATTTAGTGCAATCAACTCTCAAGGTAATACAAACATGATTAAAATGCATCTTCAGTTAATTCAATTAAAATTCAACATGACATCACAGTACGGGTCGCCAATGAGTTCATTGTCTGTCGTCGGTTGTCCTGTTGCAGGGCGCGGTTATGGTTTGTAAGTAAGAGTTGACATGAGGCAGGAGTTCCCAGTTGTCTGTCGCGATGCTGACCTGAACAGCGTCCTCACCCTCTCGGATCGTCAACAAAACATGATAAAGAGGTGGAAGGAAAAACAAGACCTTCCACTCGTCAAGTTCTCGTGAAATCACATAACCCTGGAAATTCTGCTTGATCACATCTGCCAAGGTGTCGCTTCCCGTCTTAAAACAAAACAAGCTCGTCTCTGAAGTGCAAGGTTCCCCTGAGGACATAGCGTCCCAAATCCGATCAAACACATCCGCCTTGGACTGGAGCGATGTACCTAGAGGTAAAGGTATGGGGAGAAATATCTCCGGGAATGACACTTTAACATCAGGGAGATGAGTGTGCCAAGACTGGCCGTCTTCCGTGGTGAAAATGGCGCTCACTCGTAAATTTGTCGGGTATGGGTGATGCGGCTTCAGAGTCACGCCGACTTGATGTGGCTTCCTGTCTCTGAAAAGGCACGGCACGTAGATGTCCTTCACGTCTGCGTAGTGCAACACGTTAACGTCAAAATGCAAGCATATGGTGAAGATCCGGTCGAATCTCGGATCTGTTGCATTTGCGTGAGTCAGGTTGTACTTCAAAGTGACCTCTGAGGCAAAGCCCGGGGTTTTGAGTTGCTCCTGGTAAACCTCATACAAGTCCTTCCCAGTCTGGACTTCTGTCCTCAGAACTGCATCCTGAGAACCATTTTTGTGAACCTTAATAAGCTCAAGGACACAACTCTCAGTCTGAAGAACCGTCAAACAACGGCCAAGTTCTTCACTTTCACTGATAGCCGACAACGATCGGACTTTCGCCTGTCCTCCAATGGGGGTTATGGCAAGGATTCCAGCAAGTTTTTCTGAGGACAAGTTGGTAAGAAGGGTGTAGTAGAACCGAGCGTGGTCTTGAATATCCGTGTCCTCGTAGTGTCTGGACATGTGCTGCAGGAGATCCGCCAGTTCAATGAACATCTGGTTGAGCGTTGGGTGCTGGAGCAAGTTGCGGCATACCGTAAGAATGGCGGTGCCGACGTTCCAGCTTCTCCTTTCGCAAAGGTTGGAGTTGACGAGGATATCGAGAAGGAAGCAGATGGTACTCCTCTGGGTGATCTGACTCTCCCGTGCCACTCGAGCCAAGATTTTAAGGTGCCAACCCAAACTCTGAAGGGTCAGTTGCAAAGGAGGCATTTCCACAATGCACCTTTGAAGAGCTTTCAACAACTGGACCGACCAAATCGAATCCTCTAAGCGCTCCTGGATTCGATCGGTGAGGTTGATCAAATTTGGCGCAAGGTGACAGTTTCTGGAATACAGCTCGCGTAAGCGGTGGGCAAGTTTCTTGGAGAGGTTCTCCATGTGGTTGAAGTGCAGGAGGAAAAGAAAAATCGCTCTAAAAGACGTCACCACTGCTTCCCTGCCTCCGTGATTGTCTACTATTCTGAGCAAAGCCATCACGTGATCAATGAGGTATCCCACGCCCTGGCCGTCCTCTTCCTCACTTGCCTCGACGTGTACCAGGCAGAGGAGGTTGAGTCTACAAAGCATCGTGGTGCTGTCGTTGAACACAGTCGGGAAGAGGGATAGAGTAAGCTGAGGCGTGATGAGGACAGGCAAGCACTCCTCGCCGCTGCTCGAAATGGGTCTGTTCTCAGGAAAGTGAAGAATGCAGTCCATGTAAAAGAGTTTCTCGGGAATTCTCAGTAGGGGATGTTGCACCATTCCGACAAGCCGCTTGAGCAAGAAATGTTCGTCCTCGGCCGTGAAGAGGCCATCAGTGAACATACTTTTCATAAATAGCGTGGCGTGCATTAGTTCCACCTCGGTCGTTCCGAAAAGCCTGAGCAACTGAGACTTGAATATGGCCGGAGAGATGCCTGGTACCATCGCCACTATCTCGACAAGTCCCCGGAGTAAAGCAGCCTGCGAGGAAGCAGTCATCAAGTAGGATTCCTCCAAGAGCAAGGACATTATAGACTTCAGCTCTTTGAAATCCAGCGTCGTCGGTAGCTGGGGAACTTGCGCCATGCCGATAGACTTGCCAAACTTGACAGATTTCCACGCGAAGCCTTCGTTTCCGGCTAAGACGCTCCTAAGCTTAGCATTATCTACGTCTATTTGTTGGGTCAAAATCCAGATTGCGTTCTTGAGCACCTGCGTATAGAGCGTGCTATAGGACTGATGCAGAACGGTGGTTTCCTGCTGCTTAAGATAATAAAGAGCCTCAAGCTTTTGCGACAGAAGGCCTGGTTGGCAGGTCTCCATTTCTCTAAGACACTCGCAAGCAGCGGCTCGGACAGAGTGGAGACTCGGACCACCTGCGTTATCGTTTGTGTCCTGAATCAACAAGAACAGGAAGTCCAAATAGTCCTCTGCGACTTTTGTCTGGTTAGCCAAGCACAATGTACATATCAAGACATTGGTGATCGCCAGAATGAGATGGCACTTTAGATTGACGGATTTGGGCGGAGTAACATTGAGGATTGACACAAGTTCCTGCGCCGTCTCCTCTCCTGATGATGTGGTCGGGCAAAGGACCGTGGGATGATCCAATAATGCAGACAGCAGGAGGATCTAGTATAAAAAGACGAATGATTTTAAATATTCTAATGTGAACACAGGTGTGGGGTTTTTTGGTACACATTCACAATATTAAGGTACAAAAACAAAATACATCTTTAATTGACAATTTCCATACTCGCTGCTGTTTTTTTGTCCACAATGTGACGCATTTCTGAATGAAACCAGATCCTCAGGAAAGAATACTGTACATGGTTCTCTTTATGCATCACGGGATTATGAGTTATTGTTAAATCAATCATCTCCACTTCCTCGTCACGAGGAGAGGCAGGAAAAAGTATTACATTTTCATGGAACATATCAAAGTTAATTTTTCTGATTTTTATTTATATATAAATGCTCCCAATATACCGTGCATCATCTAAACAGCTTCTAATCCTCTTTATTCTTCCTGACATTTCCGCTATAACCTGTGGCTACTTAGGTTTAATTATTTTACAACATTTATTAAAAATAAAGAAAGAATCATATATCATATCGTATTGAATTGGAATTTGTTCGCGTCATTACATCCCAATAAAACAGACGCTTTTAATCATTTTTTTCACCCATAACACAGAGGAAGTGGAAACGTTTGCATTGAAATCACATAATATTAAGATTTTCTTTTTAAATTAAGACCAAATCAAATATACTCAACAAAAATAAAAACTTTACACTCGTTTCAAAGTCAATAATTTGAACATTTTGGAAAATAGGTTTGAAATAACGATTGTATTCAATTATCTTGTCATTAAAGATGCTATAGCATACAGATCATGTTTGTCATGGAATCGGTTCCACCGGAAATGCGACGACAATGTCCATGATCAAAAACTGTGAGTCACAACTTAATGAAATCATGTCAATATCAGGTGTGTCCTCCATGGGCGTTCACAACTGCGATACAACGTCTCCTCATGGATTGGGTGATGCGTCTGAACACAGCTTGGGGAATGCGCCGCCATATTTGTACCAACATGGCACCAAGCTCCTGCAAGTTCTGTGGAGGGTTCCTTACGGTCGGCTGTGGTGCCAGTTTGATGGAGACGTGTCTGGAGATTATGGATGGTCTGTCGACTGCATCCCATAACCCTCGCAACGTCAGTGACGGATGTTCCCGTATTCAGCATGCCAATGGCACGTTCACGCTGAATGTTTGACAGTCGTGGCATTGCAAATTAACGAATAATTAACCATAAAACCTTGTTTTTCTGAGATGACACTCTACTCTGCTACCGTGAGATCAATTGCACGTGTATCAATAGGTCACGTCATTTGTGTCACGTGGAAACGTGATTTTAGCGTGCAGTGCTCTCGCACGTGCTACGTAGGCCCGACCAGTAGAATGAATGTGTGATGTAATGCCCTTGACAATGCATTTAACCATAATCACAACAAGAACTCTTTCAAGAAAAGTTTCTAAACACTATTTGAAAAATAATGAGTGTCAAGTTTTTATTTTTGCTGAGTATAGTTTAAACTGTGTTTTAAAAAAGTTAATACAGTAGGAGGTGCCTAAATAATAATGAAAAATAATATAAAGTAAACAAAAATATTACCTGGTCGTGCCAAGACATGACGTTTATCTTCGAGTGGTGAATGGATACATTTCTACACAAGAAGATAAACTTCATATCCTCACGCCACCGTGTAATGTTCTTTATATTATATGGACACATCCACAAAAAAAAAAAAAAACGCAAGAATGTTAATTCTGAACCGGTTCGCCATTTTGACAAGTCAGTGGGAAAACACTGGGAGTGACGTCATTGGAGTGGAATACTGGGAATTATTATCCATACGGGACACTTTTTCGATGGAATAAAAACGTGTGTTCTATTCCCTTCTCGCAGGTTTCATTCATTTGGTTCGATAGCGTGCAATATTGTTAGCATATCGCTTATCCTACGTCTATTACGTCACTCTACCCAATGCAGAATGAGTGTTGAATATGGTTTACGATATTGCATGGCTGTCAAGACAGCATGACGTTACATGTCAGAGACATAAAACTTCCACGCTAGCGAGTGAGCGACTGTGACAATTTGTAAACAAACATGGCCGCCAGGTTTGTTTTATTAAAATACGGAAGATTTTGAGAGAATTTTGAAAGAAAAAGACGCGTTGAACACCCGAAAGGAATGTGTATGAATAATAATAATAATGGCTTTTTTGTGGTCCATCAGATATATTCCATTCAGCTACTCGTCTTCGACTCGTTCAGTATCATGCTCGCTGAATGGAATATATCTGATATACCACAAAAAAAGCCAGCTAATATTATTTAAATATGTCACTCAGATCCGTGATGTATTTTGTCGGAAAAATGCAAGGTTTTCCACACGAGAAGATAAACTTCATATCTTCAAGCCAATGTGTGATTTTCGGTTTATTATATCGACACATTCACAAACAAAAAGTCCCCAAATTTATCAAAACAAAACACTTCATCGATTTTCTGATGAGTGACACAGAGATTTATGTCACGGTTTTGATTCTCCATGTCCCGGATGGAGCTCGGATAAAAAATACGAGCAGGGCTTTGAACCGGTTCAAGGAACGAAAACGAAAACTTTTTCTATTTCACATGGAACAGAAACGAAACCAGAAACTTTATTATTTTTTATGTTCCGGAACAGAAACGCTTATTAAAAATAATGGTAACCGGTTAATACCGGTTTTTATTTCGTTCCTCAAAGTTTCCGTAGCCTACAAATAAAAGTCATTCTTCTCCTGCGCAAGTTTCTATGACCTGCTGGGGTTCACTTCCTGTGTGACGGTCGCTGACTGAATGGAGAGAGCGGGAGGGTGGACTACTATCACGTCTCCACATCTTAAATAAGAGGTAAATATTGCAGTCTACCGTTATTCAAAAACGTCAATTTCAAACACGATATCAATATATTTGTCCAGAGGCTCGCAAACATTAAATGACGTTAACCTCTGTTAGCCTATCAATGCATAGGGCCTGACTAGCCTTTGGTAACACACTAAACGAATTATCTTTCATTTTTGGCACTTTTTCTGTTTGTGTAGATGGGAAGACATACTGAGAATCCAAATCGCCAACATTTGAAATAATAATTGTTTTGAATTATTTCTTGTCTTGTTTAATGAAGGCTGTAATAGAATTAGCCTACATTTGGCTTAAGCTGGATGAGACAGAGACATAATTTTATAGCCATTTGTTAAACAGCTGACAGGGAACGTAATCAACCGTTCCGGGAACGAAATTTTTTTGTTCTAACCGGTTCGGGAACGTCTATTTAATGGTGGAACCCAAAACCGGAAACGTTAAAATTCTGTTTCTGTTCGGAACGAACCAATAGGAAAAAAATTCTTGTTCAAAGCCCTGAATACGAGTGGCGTATTTCCCAGTACAACACTGGTGTGTGTATAATATTATGAATTATATCAGTGTTGACTTACCTTCTTGCTGTCATTTGTTTTGTCATCCCTTAAGTTGTCAAGAACTTCAGCTAAAAAAGTCTCAGAGGTGGTGCAGGACAAAAACTGAGTAGGACTCAATAAAAAAGAAGCTATTCTTTGATCCCACGATGTCATGACGACGATGACGGTGGTGGTGGTGTTAATATGTGGCGCTGCAGTGAAATAATAAACAGGTTGCTCTTTAAGTTACCTGTATGTTTCGTAACCATTAATTCACTCTAAATGAGTGCTCACCAATCCTCTTCTTCGAGATCTACCTTCCTGAAGGTTTCATCTTCAACCAAAACACACCTTTGTGAGTTGATCAAATGATTAGAAGGTCAGGTGGGAACAATTATGGCTGGAGCTGAAGTCTCTTGGAAAGTAGATCTCCAAGAACTGGGTTTACTCTGAAGGACACAAAACCAAAAAACACACACACTGCAGTGAAGGAACCTGGAGCCCACTCTGCCTTTCACACTCCAGTGGAGAAGTGTGTGTCAACACTGAGCCTGGAGCACCTTCATATGCATCCAAAACAACTTTATAATGCTCAATTACAACTACACAATGGCTCCTACTCACATTTAGTGGATTTTCACTTTAAAATCACTCATGAAAAGTGCAGTTTTTGAACTGATTACCCTCTTCATCCCTTCTTCTCTTCCCTTCTCTGTCGACAAAGCTCACCAGGTCATGTGATACTCTTTTCATGTCACGTGATTCGACTCCAGGAATAAAATGTGTATACGTGGATAATACAATACATATAATACTTATTTTTTTTTAAATATCAGACTCTAAAATATAAATGGTATGGTATACTGTGAACCCAAAAATGCAAAAGCAAAGCAAATAGCAAACGTTCAAATAAATTTGAAACGACTTTTAATTTGGGATGAGTTTCAAAGAGAAGGAAAGCAATGAAGAAGAAGAAGAAGAAGAAGAAGAAGAAAAAACGCTCTACTGCCACCTCATGGCCATTTTATTATATACATTAATATTTATTAATAAATATTTTAGACATTTTAAATATTTTTAAAAAAGAAAGAAAGCACAGTTTTATCTCATCTCATTATCTCTAGCCGCTTTATCCTTCTACAGGGTCGCAGGCAAGCTGGAGCCTATCCCAGCTGACTACGGGCGAAAGGCGGGGTACACCCTGGACAAGTCGCCAGGTCATCACAGGGCTGACACATAGACACAGACACCCATTCACACTCACATTCACACCTACGGTCAATTTAGAGTCACCAGTTAACCTAACCTGCATGTCTTTGGACTGTGGGGGAAACCGGAGCACCCGGAGGAAACCCACACGGACAACATGCAAACTCCGCACAGAAAGGCCCTCACCGGCCACGGGGCTCGAACCCAGGACCTTCTTGCTGTGAGGCGACAGCACTAACCACTACACCACCGTGCCGCCCGCACAATTTTATTCATCATACAATTGTGAAATTCCTCTCTGCATTTAACCCATCTGAAGTAGTGAACACACACATGACCAATGAGCGCACACACACACACATACCCAGAGCAGTGGGCAGCCATGCTAACAGCGCCCGGGGAGCAGTTGAGAGTTTGGTGCCTCGCTCAAGGCCGTCCTGTATTCACCTAACCGCATGTCTTTGGACTGTTGGAGAAACCAGCGCACCCGGAAGAAACCCTCGGGGAGAACATGCAAACTCCACACAGAAAGGCCCCCGCCGGCCACGAACCCAGAACCTTCTTGCTGTGAGGCGACCGTGCTAACCAGTTACACCACCATGCTGCCCAGTAATATAATAATATTTTGCACAATAATAATAATAGGAGAAGAAAAAGCCTTTATTTGTCACATGTACACTCAAGCACAGACACTGATATTCCTCCTCTGCATTTAACCCATCTGAAGCAGTGAACACACACATGCGAACAATGAGCACACACACATACCCAGAGCAGTGGGAAGCTACGCTACAGCATCCAGGGACCAGTTGGGGGGGAAGGTGCCTCGCTCAAGTGCACTTCAGCCCAAGGCCGCCTCATGTTAACCTAACTGCATGTCTTTGAACTGTGGTGGAAACCACAGCACCCACGCAAAAACGGAGGAAACCCTGACACGAAGAGAACATGCAAACTCCACACAGAAAGGCCCACATTGGCCGCTGGGCTCGAACTCAGAACCTTCTTTTTTAAAAGATTTTTTTTCCACCTTTATTGGATAGGACAGTGTAGAGACAGGAAATGAGCAGGAGAGA